>NC_134706.1:47181196-47353696 GCF_043290135.1 Rhipicephalus microplus
AACATGAATGATAAGTGCTCACGTATAATTCATGAGTTGTCATGTAGAGCATAACCTGTATGCAACGCTCATGGCTTACTCGTGGCTCACTAGCTTGGTGTACACCGAAATGAGTGTTGCGAGACGTGACTGTGCTAGGAATGTATGCGGCAGGTGGTGAAACGAAATCATGACATGCGTGTCATGTACAAAGCAATTTTTATGCCACGCTCATGGTGCACTTGCGTCCAGATAGCTTGCTATAGACCAAAATTTTATTGTACGCTCACTCTATGGTGAACACAAAAAGCAGATGGTAACTTGAAAATCGCCACACGCATACAAAGTACAACATGATTCACATGATGTGCTCATTATGCGCTAGCAGCCAATTGGTACCTTGATATCCGCCAAAGAGGTAGGGGTATGTGACTGCATTACGAACATAAGTGACACGTACAAACATGTAGACTAAGTAAAGACGCGCATGTTATGTACCGCATGATTTGCCCCTTGCTGATTGCATCACACTACACCGATTCCCGAAGTGCGTGGAATGTGCTAATATTTCATGATTATTATACTAATGGACTAAGTGACTATACTTCTAATTTGTTAGTTAATTGGCTACGCCGCTGTAAAAAAAATGTGTATTCAATGTCAGTGATACAGCGCAAAAAATCATCTTAGAGACCCGGGCGAAGAAACCTTGCGATACTGACCAGATAATGTGCAATTGATTATTTCGGGGCAGCTTCTTTAGGAGTGCTTCTACAGAAAGTTTAATTCACATATAAACGTTTAATTCACATATAAAACCCAATAAAGTGGCTGGGGGGATGGCTGTCGTGGTGGCCCAAGTAGTAGAGCATCGAACGTGTCATTAGAAGGTCGCAGGTTTGGATTCGGCCCACGGCAAGTTATCTTTTCACCCACTTTTCTTTCTTCATATTTACATTACAATTCGGTCTAATATCTTCCCCTATACTTTCCTGGGCATTATTGTCTTTCTTTTAGATCTCATTAATAATGTGTAAAACACGGAAATATATATATATATATATATATATATATATATATATATATATATATTTATATATATATATATATATATATATATATATATATATATATATATATATATATATATATATATATATATATATATATATATATATATATATATGTATATATATATATACGCAGCCGATTGTTATGGGCACTCAGTGGCCTCCTGCTATACTTATACTTGTCATTTGCGACGGCCTTTCTAATTAGCGAAGGAGCAAGAACCCCTTGACCGTTGTATGTGAAGAGCCCCTCTCTTTGAAGACTTTTGCAGGCCAGTGATAAAAGCGGCAGTATTGTGCCCTAATACGGTTCAGATGTCAGAATGAGAAAAAAAAACAACTGTATCTAAGAGAAGTCTCTTCGTATTAATACAATCCGCAATTCGACCATGCATATCTGAGAATTATTTCTTTCACGTTCTCGCTGAACATTCAACAGAGCCCGTCATATTTTAATTACGATCATTACTCAAGCGAATGAGTGATTTGGAAATGAGGGTTAAGCGAGTGCTTCACAAAAACGGGAAGGCGTTTTTTTTGTTAGTTGTTCTTTTTGGTAGCGCAGCGTTTTAATAATGCGTTTAATGGTCTTAGGGTCATACTTTCGTGTCTTGGCCGAGAAATATTGTTGTTACCATTACATCTGAATTTTCAGTGCTCATAAATGCGCCAAATATAGAACTGTTCATAATCTTCTCAAGTTGGAAAGTAGTAGAGCGAGAGATATTACTTTTAAATCAGAATAATAAATACACACGTTAACACTATCACCGTCCCCAACATTTATTTGTTTATTTGTTTATCTATTTATTTATTTATTTATTTATTTATTTAATTACACTTCAAATGCTCTAGTTAGGCATCCCATGAAAGGACAATAATCAGTGGTAAGACGCAACGTTTATATACAAATAAAAATTCATCACGCTGACGTTTTGGAGAACCGTAACCCTCCCAGCTGGTATAATGAACCTACGAAATATTTTTACCTGTCGTGAAGACAATACCCTCCACCGAACAGAACACTAAGCAGACCTCAGGCTCTGACCCTCAGGCTTCTTCAGGACGGGGCGTACCCTACCCACGAGCTATTGAACAAATTTTACCCTGAAATACAGTCAAATAATACATGTTCCTTCTGCGACACTATAGTTAACCTGAAACATATGCTCTGGCGGTGCGCAACGTTACGCTGCAGGGAAATCATCACGCTGTCCGTATGGGAGGGAGCTATTACAAGCTCCGGACTCGAACAACAGTTACGGGCAATCCACCGGGCCCGCGACACAGCAGATAGACTTGGCCTTTTTCTTTCTACGTAGAAGGGGCCCGCAACGTGCTAAAGCCCGTTCTGAAGGACCAATAAAGTCATCTATCTATCCATCCATCCAGCCATAAAACAAGATTCTGTGGGTAACTCTAATATTTTACTAATGTGTGTGGCTGTAGAACGTCGGTGTTAGTGTGCCTAGATGTATTTTTCACATGAACACTTGCGTTTTGTCGGGATTCGTATGTGCACCTCAGAGGCCACGAAGAGAAATGGTTGGCACCCGCTACGTCATGTGGCGGAACGAATCATATGGCTGCTCTGTCTCAATAAGCTCAATCAAATATCTTTAATTACCTCCAAATGAATCGGCCCTTATTCTCAATTATTTATGCTTCAAAATCATCTGTGCGCAATGCAATTATTTTATTTTAAAAAATACTTTTCATGAATATTTTTGAAGTCGCAGTTTTCAGCCGAATATGCACGGAAAAGAGTGAAGTGTTCATCGGTGCCGTTAAAAACAATCTACGTAAAGTGACATACAAAATCGCGGGAATAAAAGAAATAAATTTCATAGAAAAAATCATTATCCAGCATTAGGATATAGTGAATAATTCAGCGGAGGCGTCCTAACTTAAGGCCTCTATCAGATCGGTCTCCTCGGTGTGTCAGCTGGGTCTCTAGTGATGGGGCGAGTGGTTCTGAGCTACTCAGAGAAGTCCACTGCTTTGCTTGATGGAAATATCTCCAAACCAGTGAGTTCACACGAAAACTGTTTTAAGCTAGACCAAGTTGCATTTTAAGGAGAATAAACTTGCTGTTATGCCCGCTAGCTTACGAGAATCGAAGCAGTGTACGCTCAGTCTGCGCTGCTCAATTTAGCCTCACTTTCGTGGTCCATTGTGAAAATGAAAATCGGCGTAGAAGGCTGTTGTGAACTTACGATTGCTCTCGTGTTCCGTCGTGAGTTCGCCCTCGTGAACTTTGTAACAGGTGTCAGTTTTAGTTCGAAGAACTCTCTATCTAGGAATAAAAGTTGACGTGATCGAAGTGAGTAAAGATATGTAAAGTTCGAGGCCTACTTTGTGAACCTCGTCTTTGAGACCGTTCGCGCCATAGCGGCATGCTTTTCGCCGCCTAAATCCCTTGCTTTGGGGACCACCACACTCAGCTCACTCATAGTACGTTTGGGGATCTGCATAGTTCACTTTTCTTTCTCTCAATACAGTGCACAGCTTATAGAAAAGGGAAACCACACAATAACAAGACATTGTTATTATATTTAGAGCATAGGTTATAGAGCTTGCAAGTAACTTCGGGTGCGAATGGTATACTTCAATTTTTCGGCATCCAGCATATATTTAGAACGTTCTTACACAAGCCGATGGCGTGTTACTATAGGGTTATCTAGCAGATACGTGATTATACATTGTGGTGTAAGTATATATCGTGTGAGTAGTAACTCTACGCCAGACTGATTTCAGCAATGCATTTCTGACTTGTTTCTCTAATGCATCATTCCATTTAATGCTAATAATCGTAGCAGTGAAATAGTCTACTTAAGTTGTTTTCCTGAATGTGTTCTCGCTGTAGGAAATGACAGTGCTTTCTTTGTAACGATATAAAGTTTTCTTGAGTATCTTGGCGAGCACAGAAAAATAAACTAACTTTTACGAGATGTTCATAAAAACTTGACTGTTAACCAAAAGCAGAATGCCGAGAAATGCCACAAGATGCTGCAAAACTTTGCCTTGCGTACGCTTATGCCATTCAAACTAGTAATTTTCATTGAGTATATCCGGTATACAATACCTTCCTTTGAAATCAAGTTTTACATATACACACGTGGTCGCTAGTCTCGCCTTCCTGAATGCACGCACAAACATTTGTGCTTCAAGTACTATTTCATAGTGCTGTGTGACACGTATGATTCTTTCCCGTGATACGTGTCATTTATTGTAGTTTTTGTATCTACCTTTCTAGATCTTCACTACAACAAGTCGCACATTCCACCATAAAGGCACCGACTTCTCTCATGCATCACTTCAATAAAAAAATTGCCCGCAGCTTCCCTCGGGAGAACACTGAGGAGGATGCGGACCATATAATTGGTTAACGGGGTGTTAAAGTGCGACTTACTTGGGTCGATGGCTAAATTGGTTAACGTGGTTGTGAAATGGGGTGTTAAATTGCGACTTACTTGGGTCGATGGCTAAATTGGTTAACGTGGTTGTAGGAGGGGGTGTTAAATGAGTGAACACGTACACACGTATGCGAAAGGGCGGCGCTGGTCGAAGGGACGTCGATCATTGTGTTTGTGGATTCGTTGGAATTCATTTCACCGCGACCTTGGACGTCGACGCGCCGTACAAACCAACCGACGAGCGGCAACTGAGCGAGCGAGCGCCGACCTTGAGTATATATACAGCACGACGGCGCATGCACTGTCAGCTGTTGAATGTTCTCGAAGTGCGACGCCACATGCGCGTCCACTGGAGAATCAGGAGAATTGTAGATGTCGAACGCGGTGTGTAGAGGAGGAACGGTGCACAGATGGTGGAGGAGTGAAGCGCGCGCGGTGTGTAGAGGAGGAAGGGATGCACAGATGGTGGAAGAGTGGGCGACGGCGCGACGGCGCATGCGCGCGCGTCAGCTGTCGAATGTTCGAGAAGCGGTGCGGACGGCGCACTACAAGGCGCGAGTATAAGATGCTCCGCATCTAAAATTATGAAACATCTTTTTGAAGGCAACCCTGACGGGATGCAAAGCAGCAGTGGTGCGCACGGCGTTAATTCGGTGAAAACGGGCGTCTACGCACGTCATAGAATGACGGGTTGAAGCGAAACTCGGTGGACTCGAGTAAACATTTGTTGGAAATTCAAAGACACGGAAGGCGGGTTGAGTTTCATGTAAGTTTCGTCGTGAATAAACGAAGTGAAAGTGTGTTTACACTCGACGTGTGGTCGAGCGATGTGGACGGTGGAGAGGGTGAAGATAGGGAGAATTGTGTTGCAAGCGCGCGCTACGTCGAGTGTATTGCGGGTGAAGGTGAGAGTAACGTCAGTGTGCACCTGTGAGGAAAGCGTGTGAGGGGAGCGTGACGTCAACGCGCAGCTGTGGCTTGACCTACTTGGCACCGCTCCAAGACCTGTGGCGAGGAGCACGCGTTGCGGCACGTTCGTATGGGTGTTAGAATGGACGCACGTACGTACGGCATTACACACGTGAGTCAAAGAGCTGCTTCGCAGCAAAAAGCGTGATTCACTCTAAGGAGTACACGGGTACCCCACATTTCAGCATAACCCTTAGACATCAGCGTCCCTGTTTCCATGACCTGTCATTGATATTCACTGTATCCGCGTACTACGTGAAATCGCATACCACTGAAGACAGCCTGATGTCTTGCATTGTTAACAAGCAAGCGCACTCGAAGATTTATTATTTCCGTCTATTGCATTTTAGCAAGCGCCTACTCCAACACTAAAAGAAGTAATACGAAAGGCTCCCTTTGTTTCAACGAATGTAATCACAGTGTGTGCGTTGTGTTCCTGACCTTTAGAGATAAGCTCCACGAGAGTTTGTAGACATGCAAGCGCAGCAGAATGAATCTAGACTGTCAACCTGTGCTGAGTTGATAACGCTGCGTTCCGGCAATCCTTCATTTTTTGTCATGTACGTTATTAGGCAGACCTAACACGGAACGGCTCGAAACATGTCTTTGTCGTATATCACTAGGATGTTGCCGGCGGAATTGTGACAACGTAAGCGACGGGTAACCTTCTGCACGTAAGAGATGCTTCGCGCGCTCTGGCCACAACGGTGTGCGATTGGTCGAAATACGTTAGGCAGAGTCGCTTCTGGCCTTGAATGATAGCAGCAGGCGTAAAGGGTATACAAACGGACACGACAGTGACAGCAAAGCCAAACGGAAAGAACATGCCCTAGTTCGTATTCCTGGATCACACAAATAATAAAAAAACATTCAGAAAAGTCGCAATTTCTCCCTTGCAGGCTGTTCACTGCTTGAAACGTTCTAAACCCACCAGGACGTGCATTTAGTGCGGTCGGGTGCTTAGCAATCAGAGCAAAAAATTGATTGTAACACAACCAACGCGTCCTTATCAAGTGTACACGCATGAGACCTCCTTTATTTCTTCGTGTTTTCAAGGAGAACTAGGTGCCTCATCAAACCCGAAAATTGACTGTCGTCGTTAGTGTAACACGGAGATGCAAAAAGTAGTCTTCAGGTGATCACGTGACCGTTTGGCTTTGAAGTTTCAGATATCGTCAGACTTTGTGGAGTCAGGTGACTAGGTCATCAGACAAAATCGTCTCTTGGGCAACGAAGGGCCTATCGCCAAGGCATTGGAATACCATGGTTGTTACAAAACACCTTCGGTGTTGGTGGGTGGGATAAGATGCTCAATACATATTCTCGGAGAAAAATGATGTCTTTAGCTTTCAAGTAATTTTAAACGAATACGTAAGAGACGCTGTAAATTTTGTTCCATTGCTCCTACCCCTACAACGCGGCTTCTTGCAATGGTCTCTACTGATTGATCTTGTTTCTGGAGCCATGCTTATAGCTGAACTGCAGCCGGTAATTTTTTGTGGACGCAAAGTGAGTACACGACAAAAGTTACAAATAAAACTGAACCTACAAGACAGAATGACTACCTGTAATGTGAATGTCTCACAAAAAGATGCTCAACGAAGCGTAGGTGTGGCTAGCTATACCTATGGCTAGCGATGAGAAGCGGACAGCTCAGTGACAGTTGGCAACACAGGCATCAGCTCCATCATCGTGCACCAGCAGCGAAGTTTGCGAAACACAGGTATCATTCAGAATAACGATTTTGTTTAAGCACGCATAAGATTGTTCTTGGCACTTCGTTGTTAGAAATGGTAAAAGAGAATGTTTAGAAAACTCACAAGTTGGTTGCTGTGTAGCCTTGCCGGGAATGCAAAAACGGTAACGCCTAAAGTGCAGGCTTGGAATTTCTCAGGCTTGATGTGCATTCAGCTTCCGCTAAGAATAGGTGAATGAGCCAAAAAGCTAAGCCGAGTTAGCACGAATTGCGAAACGCGAAACGTCCATCGCGTTATGTATCGAAACGACATTACGAAGGGCCGATTCTTTTCCTGTCAGTGAAGTAATGTCCGATTCGTGTGCTGACAACAACGAACATCAACTTAAGGTTATTGCTATCTCTCTGCTTTTCCTCTTCCTTCAATTTTTCGATGTTTTGAATATATTGAGGAAATGTGCTGAGAGAATTTCCTTTGATCGCTTCAACGTGAGGGCGTTCAACCTATCAATAGGAACGCACCAACTCGAGGGGATCAGTTTCCATACTAGCCGAATCATTCAATAGCACTACAGTATGCCATAACAAGGCGGTGATTGTGCGGAAACCACTCATGGTAGCGCATTGAAGATGCAAAGAACGGTGAACCAGCTGCCAGAAACAGCCGTGGGGGCACTTTACGTGCGCAACCTCGTCACGTACTAAACTGAGTTGAACACAACACGCACAATACCACACACGCACTACCAAATAATTTCAAGAGAGAGTGAGAGGCAAAGGATATGCAGAGAAGTTAACCAGATTGTACCTGGTTTGTTACCATACATGGGGGAAGAGGGAGATGGAAGAAATATATTAGAGAAAAGAATAAGAAGTAAGAGAACAAGTGATACGAGCGCACAGATGTCAGCGTTCGCCGCGCACACTTCGGCACCCAGAACTGAGAAGAGCTTAAGACCAGTCCTTCTGCGGTTGTCCAAAAGTAGACTGAAATGCATGATGGTTCAAGAAAGGCTCGCAAAGACTGGCTCCAAGATATACATAAGTTGCCGTATGCATTCGGTGAATGCCGTTGTCATTTCATTTACGAGAGTGCACATCGTGGTCATAAAATACCTCAACAAAGCGAGGACTCCTCGGTTTTTATCGTGGAAATCATTTGTGGACGATGATGTTCGTGGCGGGGCATTCTCGAGCAGCCCTTTATGAGTGCACAGTGGTGGAAGCGAGGGCCACGCACTGTCCGCTGCCACTTTCGAAACTTCTGCACCTTTTCGGGTCTCTGACTGTAATGCATTGGGTGGTGATAGTGATGGCAGTGGTGGTAACTGCTGCTTAAGGGAAGTCTCATGAGCTGTCGAAGTTCATGAGCAAGTGATACGCGCACACAGGTGGTGAGAAACAACTATCGAAAGTATTTGCAAGTGAGAATTAGGGGCGACTTTAAGTACCGACGTTGTATCAACTCTGCAGGAAGAGTTTCTAGTCCGAGACCCCTGTGGCTTCCCCGGCAGCACGTGCCCTGGCCACGGGGGCTCTTCGACTCTCCAAGGCCTAGTAGCCGAGCAGGGCAGCCTCCCAACTCTCTCTGGTAGAGGGTGAAGGAGAGAAGAGATCACGATAATTGATTGATTATTTGATTGATCGATATGTGGGGTTTGACGTCCCAAAATCACATATGATTATGAGAGACACCGTAGCGGAGGGCTCCGGAAATTTTTACCACCTGGGGTTCTTTAACGTGCGCCCAAATCTGAGCACACAGGCCTACCGCATTTTACCTCCGTCGGAAATGCAGCCGCCACAGCCGGGATTCGGTCCCGCGACCTGCAGTTCACCAGGAAAGTACCTCACCCACTAGACCACTGCGCCGGGGCAGGAGATCACGTTAGCCCCACCACGGTGGTCTATTAACTAAGGTACTCGGCTGCTGACCCGTAGGTCGCGGGATCGAATCCCGGCTGTGGCGGCTGCATTTCGGATGGAGGTAAAAATGCGGTAGGCTCGTGTGCTCAGATTTGGGCGCTCGGTAAAGAACCCCAGGTGGTAAAAATTTCCGGAGCCCTCCGCTACGGCGTCTCTCATAATAAAATGGTGGTTTTGGGACGTTAATCCCTACCTATCAATCATCAGAAGATCACGTTATCTGTCAAGGTTGAGCAGCAGTATCCATAGACGTTCGTCACCGACGCAAACCTCGTTGTATACTTCTCACCTTATCAACTGGCTTTTTGTGCATTCGAATATTTACGCGCCACCTGTTTCAAGACTTGCCATTCTTTTTCACAAATGTACAGTCTTTTGAAGACGCTTCGTGTGATCTATGGCAGTCGGGACATTTCCGGGGTATTGCAAAGCAGGATTCCGTCTTTTGTGGCTCTGCACACCTAGGCGAATCACCACGCTTATGCAACTTTCACGCTTTCATGATCCACTTTTTTACATTTATTACCATGGAGTGGGCTTGCTGTTAATGGACGGACGATGTGACGAAAGTAACCCAATTCTACGTGTGGTGCCAATGTGTCACATTTGAAGACAATCGTTACGCAACGCAATTTGCCCAGCCTTGATACTTGGACGACAATGATATGGTCTCTAAGTTCCTTGATCAGCACTGGAGGGTCGCCAAAAGTAATGGAGATGTGGACATCATATATAACACATAGCGACATTTCACTGTTAAAAAGAACATGACTTCGAACTTTTATACCATCGAACTCTGTGATCTTGGTTTGAGCAGGCAGAGATGCCTGGTGTATGACGTCGAAGGCCTGGTGTATGACACAAGGCTCGTGAAAAGATGCCTGGTGTATGACGTCAATGTGGCCTAGCTGCACGTTCGTGCAGCTATTTCACATTGCATTTGCAGGCACGCTATACGTTTCGTTTGGGTACCTTGATGTGTACCAACCTCCTGGCGGTGGGAGGACGCTAGTTGGCACAGGAGCACAACAGAAAAACTCAATGTGGAGTGCGTTATCCGTAAATCACAAAAATATCGTCCGGAATAAAAGATCAAAAGTAGCCCCAAAGTTTCTTTCGAGTAATCCTGTTTTTTCTTTCTCCAGACAGAGTTGTAAAGTGCACAGTTTGGCACAAACTAGCCACCAACAGAAGTATTGTCGTTCATGCAACTGCATGTGCGTATTATGATGATTAAAATTATTCTGAGCATTTCGAAGCAATGAAAGCCGATGGAGAATTTCTGGGAAGAGACGCAGAACGTTTACACACCCGCAGCGGAAACAAATAACCTTCACAGCATTAATGCGCACAGGCAATACTCTTTCGCAAGCGTTTGATGATGTAAACAACCTATAGCTCGAAACAAATTCTTTGTTTACCCGCAGCAGCGACGTTAATTTTCCCAATATTTAGAGAAGTGTTTGTGAAAGTTTATCAACCCCAATGACGACCAGTTACTTTTGAGGGGAGGTGAATGGAGTTGAAGTGAGCCCGCATGGTGGCGTTGTTTTTGCTTCATTTGCTGGAATGCCAAATTTCAGCTCACGGCTGATCGTGGCTGGCCCCCGGTTGCTTTGCACACCAACTTTGCTCACTGAGAAGTTAGTAATTGGAAAACATTTCGTCCTCTATGCCCATAATGTCACAACGTGCACCATTCTTCCACCGTCAGATTCGCAATCAAGCCTGCTTTGTGAGAAAGAGTGCAAGTTTTATTGACTTTCTCAAAGATCTGAGCACTCGGTATTTCAAGATTGAACTTTTATTTAGCGTTTCTTTAACGCAGATGCTTCCCAGCTTTTGTAACTTATATTACAAAGCTCTGCTTGGCAGCGCTTTGTTATTAGGGAATTATGAAATGTTCAATTTAAAAAAATAAAAAATTGCCAACATGTTTTAGTTGCGTGTATGTGTTTACTGGTGTGTATGAAGTCGTATGCAAAAAAAAACAAGGAGATAGATAGATAGATAGATAGATAGATAGATAGATAGATAGATAGATAGATAGATAGATAGATAGATAGATAGATAGATAGATAGAGATAGATAGATAGATAGATAGGTAGATAGATAGAAATAGATAGATAGATATAGATAGATATAGATAAATAGATAGATATAGATAGATCGATATAGATAGATATAGATAGATATACATAGATATAGATAGATGGATAGATAGATGGATAGATAGATGGATAGATAGATGGATGGATGGATGGATGGATGGATGGATGGATGGATGGATGGATGTTTTTACCTGACAGAAATACAAACAAAAAGTAAATAAATAATAACTAAAAAAGAAACAAAATTACGAAAGTAATTGCGTTTTGCCAGCAACCCTGTATTTTGTGAGTTGTTCTGGAAGCGCCCGCACTGCTGTCCAAAGGTAGCGACTGATGCAGTTGCAAATACTTTTAGTGTTTCATCGCGGCACATAACAGTAGGCATTTACTTGTCCCGCGCCTAAGATAGCCAAATGGAACGCATGCTCAGTGGACCTCCTTGACTGGCCTTTTTCAGCTTAATCTTAAATTATTCACTCAGGAATTGCAGACATGCGTGTTTAGTTCCACCCACTCCATTGCGCATGCTCCCGCCGAACGAAACCCTTAACGTCAGGTTTTCATTATTGCCGAAACGTCTCACTTCCTTCTCCCCAGTCAGACCCCTTCGCCCCTATCACACACAAACTCACCCGCTCTTTTTCTGCCGCTCTTTGTCTGAGCCAATAAAGTGCGCTCTCTATTATCTTGTCATTCCATCACGGACATAGGTACGAGACATATAACGCCGTTGTACACTCGATTTGCAAGCACCCTATGTTCGTCTTCTTTTACATTCCCAGTGAACTTGGACATTGATCCGAACAACAATAGCCAAAGTCCCAACTTCTTTCTTTACTAAGCATGCTTCCCTGCAATGCATGCCAGCGACAGTTCCGTAGGACAGCAACTTCAGCGCTTGCATCTCTTACACAAGCCGTGGGACAATCAGTGCTGCATTTGCACAGCCTGCCCCCTGAATTGGTCGCCCTCCCTTTTAAATACGATAGTCTTTCCAGGGGACCTTCGACGGAAAAATTTTCGTCTGTCTCTCTGTGTGTACATTTGTTTGTTTGTCCGCCCTAACGATACCTCAAACGGCACCAAACTACCAACCCCATCCGCAGCGCCCACCAATATTGCTCAAGGTTTAGCGGTCATAGTCGTGCGATTGTCAATTAAAAACGCAAATATTACGCATATCTGTGGCGCCGTAACAAGATGTCTATGTTTTGTATGTCTGCCTTTATACTAGAAGAGGAACACACAAGTAACTCTAAGGACTGTAGCGTTTAACGCGCTGCGCTTACAGTGCAACGCGCTGCTAAAGAAGATATTTCCAACGCTTTGCCAGAACGGCACGGTGGTGGCACCTGCCCGTCGCTTTGCATTCTACACCTCATCACCTCCGAGACTGGCGCTCATCATTTTCCATGGTCGCCCATGCCTTTTTCAAAGATAACTGCTAGATGGCGCTCGTGTATAACGAACCTAGATGCGCTTGTTCGCGCAGTGCTTTCAGAATACCATTCACCAATTTTCTTGCGCAGAACATCAAATAAACGTTTTGTTCACTCTCTCCAGACGCAAGACTATCGTCTTTCGACGACATTTATAGTGTAACATGTAGATTCAGGCCATTTTTTTTAGCATAAACACCACCCACTCGATCACTTCACCGTGCGCGTGGTTGGTGTCTAATGACCCGTTTCAACCAACCTGCTCTTTCTTCTACGAAAAATTGAAGAAAGTCTAACAAAAGAACGAGTCGCAAAATGAAAGTAATTATAGAAGGAATAACAGGCCCGCATGATCGGCGTGGTTGCACTTGGAAGCCAGCGTCGGTCTTCTATCAAGAGGTGCCTGAGCTTCCTCCTCCTCATCCTAGGAAAGGCGTAACTGTCCTTCTCTCCACCTTACTGGAAGTGCTTTCCCGAAATAGATCCACTCAGGGAGCCCACAATCCTCCTCTTCTCCTCTACAAACTATCTTGCAAGCGAACGATGGTCGTAGCAGCGTCGTCGTTGCTGCCTTCGTAGATGAAGCATACTTACCAGTGCCGTTAAATAAAAAAAAGCGATAAAAGTTGACAGGCGTCTGCGGCAAAGGGAGAAAACTGATAAAAAAATTGAGCACCGATAAATAATAGAGTTTAGTGAAAAATGTAGGCAGTAGTGTGCTGCCTTCTATTTTGTTGTTTTCTTTTCTGATTGGAACGCGCGGTTGAGAAGAGGTCGTTCTGGTGGCTGCACGAGCGTAGGCGAATAGAACGCCGTATATGGGGAAACGAAGAGTTCGAAAGAGTGCTTGAAAGAAGGCAGGTCACTGGGAATAAAGAGACAGGGTTCGTACAGATAGGACAGACTCTACTCAGAACTGGTATGTTTCTTTCCATTCGCTCTTCTACTTAGTCTTAAGGCCACGACTTCACGTGCTAGCTTTATGTATAGGTTCTGACGTGGCGCGTAGGACGCAGAACGCGTATACAATGGCAATTGCTTGCTTCTTCCGGAGAAACCTGTTCGGTGTAGCTCCCTCGAAATTGGCTTCTCTTTCCAAAGGTAGAAGTGAGCATTCCGTAACAACGGTAATAGCATTACCTCTCTACTTGCTTGGCACTCACGTCTATCCACTTCTCTTTGTTATCTGAGTAAGGAAGGTTAACTAGACTAAGTCTAGTTTGCTGCCCTCCACGTGGATAGAAGGAAATAAGGGAGCAAGGGAGACAGAGGGGGAGATGCACACTGCACATTACACATAGCACGGTTTGTCACAGGCAATCGCACAGTGATGTTGCCCTCAAGAATTCATCTATCAAATATCTATCTATCTATCTATCTATCTATCTATCTATCTATCTATCTATCTATCTATATGTATGTATGTATGTATGTATGTATGTATGTATGTATGTATGTATGTATGTATGTATGTATGTATGTATGTATGTATGTATGTATGTATGTATGTATGTATGTATGTATGTATGTATGTATGTATGTATGTATGTATGTATGTATGTATCTATCTATGTGTGTGTCCACACCAAACTTAGTGTGTAAAACACAAGTAATCACTCTAATTTACACAAATCTGTTTTCTGAAGGGTTTTCCCAAAGATATCGCAGTGAAACTAAGAAAATATTCTTTTAAATCATACCGGCTAACAATGACGTTAATACATTTTCTTCGCTTAATACTTTTCAGCTATTTCTGATTCCTTCAGAAAATGAATGACTGCACGCACTGCAGTGGCTTGTAGCTTTCCTTTTGACCAAGAACCCAAGATTTTCGCATTTCAAGGAGGTGACCTATCCTGAGAGTTTTAGTTTTTATGAAAGGTTTTTTTGGGGTACGTGATAACGTTTACAATTTTGAAGGAAGTTCGCCACAGCCTCTTGAGCTTCTCCACATGAGCAGGTAGGACTGCTAGCCTTTCTTATTCTATACAGGAATGCCTTCGTGTAGGCCGTACCAAATCGAAACCTATGAATGACTGTTTGTACCGATAAGCTAACCTTTAACAGAATATTAAATTTTACACTGGGATCAATATTTTATAACTGAGAGTCTTGCGCACCGTTTTCGAACCAGGTTTCCGTAGACAGTTGACAGCTCAGCTTATTTATTAGACATCGTGCATCGCTCATCGACAGAGGTAGCAGTGATATATTACATTCCTGATGTGCGGCATGTGCCATGCGATCAGCTATGTCATTTACTGTGATTTCGCAGGGGCTTAGCACCTACTGTAGCATTATAGCATGGTTTAAATCTTTTGCTATAGCGTAAGTCTTCTGTATTTTATATGCGAGCTCAATAGCTTTGTTGCCCAAGCTGATTCCTTTTAAAGAAAGTAATGAGGGCTGTGAGTCACTGATAACTACTCATCGAAGTGGGCATGGCTGTAAACATAAGAAGCGTAAAGACAGAGTATTGCATAAAGCTCTGCCATTGTGGGCGTTTTGAAATGGCTAAGCTTAAAAGCTTTTCTCGATTCTTATGGACGTACAAAAATGCCGACGTAGAGCTCAGTATTGAAAAACGTGGACTCATTGCGTAAGCGTTGCGCTATGTAGACATGTATAGCCTTGTGTTTGCAACAAAATATGCGATGTCGACTTTCGTGAAAAAGGAGTAGCCGGCGCGACGCATTGGCACCAACCTATTCTTATATACATTTAATAAAATTGTATGTATGTATGTATGTATGTATGTATGTATGTATGTATGTATGTATGTATGTATGTATGTATGTATGTATGTATGTATGTATGCATGTATGTATGTATGTATGTATGTATGTATGTATGTATGTATGTATGTATGTATGCATGTATGTATGTATGTATGTATGTATGCATGCATGTATGTATGTATGTATGTATGTATGTATGTATGTATGTATGTATGTATGTATGTATGTATGTATGTATGTATGTATGTATGTATGTATGTATGTATGTATGTATGTATGTATGTATGTATGGCTGTCTTGCGTGCTTCCTTGCTCGCTTGCTTGTATAGGTCTGCCACAGTTTTTCAATCTGAATCGACATAATTTTCCATCCCACCAAAGCGTAATATGCAGATTGATTGATTGAAGAAGTAAATTGTTCCATAGAGAATTCCTCAAATAATAACTTACCATCATGCTTTTCAAGCCACCCAACCACCTTCAACTGTGTTTTGTCCTGATGCTCTGTATAACATTAACCGAACAAAATTTGCTTCAAATGTAAACCTTTTACTGCCTGCTATAGATACTAATTTTGGTCAGCACACTGCCTATTTATCAGCAATATTATTAGAAAAACAACTGAAATCTTAGAGTGAACAATGATCGACGACTGGTTTATTAAAAAAACAATTCTACTTCTGTATTAGACATTAACTACTCGATGTATATTTTTCTTCCAGTAATAATGTTTATGGCACTCCTTTTCTTTGCTTGTATCGATTCGATATGTGGGGTTTAACGACCCAAAACCACCACATGATTATGAGAAATGCCGTAGTGGAGGGCTCCGGAAATTTCAACCACCTGGGGTTCTTTAACGTGCACCCAAATCTGAGCACACGGGCCTACAACAATTCCGCCTCCATCGAAAATGCAGCCGTCGCAGCCGGGATTCGATCCTGCGACCTGCGGGTCAGCAGCCGAGTAGCTTAGCCACTAGACCACCACTACAGGGGCTCCTTTGCTTGTATGTGAGTTTGTGTTGTTTTTATCAATTCACTCTTTTCCTGTTTTGCCACTCTTACTGAAAACTAAGTAATTGTTGTTATAGAATTTCAAAGAGGAGGTCCCACTGTAGCCTTGAGCTTTTGGAGCTCCTCTTGTGTAGCTACCATGTACGATGTTCTTTTTTCTGTTCTAATAGCGGAAATAAACATAAAACTTGAAGAATTCATCAGACGATTCAATTATTTCTAAAGGTATGCTCATGGCCTTACTCAAGATTGAGCCTAAAGCGACCCGATTTAACTCGCTGTTTTGAGGTTTACATGCAACTTTACGAAACTTTCGATTTTCACTGAAAGTGAAAATCAAGAAAAAAACAAAAGTTACAGCTTTTTTAGCATTGCGTTTTTTTCTATAAAGCGCGGTAACATTCGACCCTGTTGTTGTACATGTGATGTACTATATTATCTTAAATGACAGCACTCAAAGATGGCATCGTTTCGTCGACTTCTGGGTAAAAAACAAAAAGGTACACGAGATATGTTTAGTCATCCTAAAGCGAAATAATAAATTGGTTTGGATTGATAAAGTGTTCTTTGAGGACTCCAATGTCGTTAATCCTAACAAGCGCTCAATAATAGAAAAAAAAATATTCAAGGCAAGGTAGCATTTTTGTATTTCTACCATAATCTACGCACCTGACGCCCTGCTTTATAAAGCGTATGTATCGTATTTGGCTGAAAGTGGCTTGACCGAATGTCCCGAAACTTAGTACATTAGGTCCCTGATCCCATCAGCTGGCATTGGGCAGCAGGTTCAACTACTTCGAGCTACGCACGGGTTAGAAATCAATATCAAAACTAATGTTGTAACAGCCTTTTGTGCAGGCTGCTTTTTTCAAAGTTCGATGGTGGCATCCTCAAAGAGCGGTAATAAGGTTACTTGCTTTTATGGAAGTCACATTAGTGCACTTTCCTTGGATAGCAACACCACTCTCATTTCTTTTTGGGCACTTTCGCGCTTGTCAAGCGTCTTCTCGGGGTGAGGCACAATTATTTCGGAATTGTGAAAGGACAGTATACTAATAACAGGAAAATTGCTTTCTCTTTAGGGCCCCTTTAAGATGAACGCGTTCTGAAAATGCGTCTTCTACTGCAGTGCTGTAACAAGCGTGCCAAACGGCACGACCTTGTGGTCAATGCCAAAGAGAAAACGTGCCTTTCTGCAAGCACTCTTCTCCGCAGTTAGCATCGTGAGGCAGAAAAGACAGCTCTACAAGGAAACTTACCCATGCAGCTGTTGTTTGAGGTGCGTCAAGAAAATGTAAATAAAAAATCTATGCAGCTGAAATGAGTCGTACCCGCCTTAAGCACTGGGATACTCTCGACTGGTTCAATATTATTTTCAGGTTCCTTGGTTATCAATTCCAGATATCTTAAGTGATGTTGGCCTTCTGTGCGTAGCACTCATAGTACTTTTTAGTGGACCCGTGGTGCATAATGACGCTTTCTAAGTTTATGCGGAATATAAGTGGTAAAGATTTTTTTTCCAATACAGCTGATGGCACAAAACAACTATAAGTGACATGCTAGTCTCCACCTCTTGTGTATCAGATAGTCTGAGACATAGTAAGGCAGTGTATACAAGCTGTGTCTCAAACTTGTTCCTTCGGATTGACAATGGGAAACACTGCACTCATTTTACACCATACTAAGAGCTTCTGAAGTCAACTATTTGAGCATAAGTTTCATTATTTATTTTTGTGAAGTGTTCGTGTAAGACCGAGTAGTCACAGCACTCAAAAGCATTCGGACATCGTCACTCTAACAAAGTACGAAAAAAATCTACCATAAATAGAAAAACGGCTCTTTATTTCTTCTACGTTTTGTTCAACAATACATTTAGGTCACTGTGTCAAGGAGTGTGCTCCGTGCCACTGCATTATTGGCATACCAGCCGGCATCTAGAAATAATCCCCTCTTATATGGGGTGAACAACAATATTTGTTTACTCAATAGGTGTTCTATTTTTGAGAAAATAAAACCTAGTGTTTCTGAAGTTGGTTATACAAAAACAATGTCCTTCAGGAATTTCGCAATTGCTGTAGTCACAGGAAATACTAGCATAGGATGTACCGGAACACGACAAGATGTTTACACACATGATGCAGCAAAAAAAAAAGATGAGCGGGGAGGCTGTGTTCACGATTGATTCAGCTTAACATTCACTACTTTCCCGCAGCAGGTTTCAACAACAACAAAAAGCGGTTGAAGAAGTCCACTGTATTTTTTTCAGCCTGAGTTTTTACTCTGTCTGGCTTTGTACCAGACACTTGTTTAAATAAACACCAAGAATAAATCAATAAATATATATATATATATATATATATATATATATATATATATATATATATATATATATATATATATATAAAAATATATATATATATATATATATATATATATATATATATATATATATATATATTGACCCAACAAGAACTGCCCAAATAACGTTTTTAATCTTCCTACGACAGTGCATTTTGGTTGTAATATTTAAAATAAAGGCGGTGATGCAGGCGTGCTTACTTTAAAAGAAAGCGACACACCACAGGAAACGAAAGAAATATAAACAAGGTAGCAGAAAATTTCAGGCTGATTTGGATGAGAGGGATCGAGTTGCTAGCGCCTCACCGTGGTGGCGCCCCTAAGCGAGGCCGCGATTGCGACGGTAACTCCGGTGGCGAGACCAGATCGAAGGCCTCAGTCGCCAACGAGCGGCGCTTTACAAAGCACCGCCGGGGCGCAGCTTGTATCGCCTCCAGGGAAGAAGAGTGCGTCCCAGTGAAGGAGCGGAGAGCACAGTCGTGCGTCGCTCCCGGGAAAAAGAGCCGACGCTCGCGCTTTCGCCGAAGACGACGACAAATCCTGTTGCTCTTGTCTCTCTTGTGCTTGGTGTGGCCGTAATAATTTTTGTCCGTTGGCACGAAAAGTGTTCGGTGCTTGCCTTGACTGTGACTTCTCGTAGCCTGCCTGAACGTCCACTTTCAAAACACGCGAGAAGAATTGGCTGAAGTTCATCCCCACAGAACAGAATCGCCTGGTTTGACCACGTGAAGAAAAGTCTCCTGATTCGCTATTTGTTTGACAGTGTGACGTCGTGCAAAGAGGACTCGAGTTAAACTGTGTTGTGCTGCGTCAGTGTGGGTCCGTTGCTACTTGCTGGGAAAGTTCCGGAAGTTGATCCAGTGGTGTCTGTTTTCCTGAAAGGTCAACAGGCGATTTCAGTCTGACTACGCCTGGATTCGATTTTGTCTCTCCCGATATCTTACAGGCCTCTGTAACTCGGGAGCTGCCAAACTTGTATTGCGCGGTTGGTGGAGTTCAGAAAAGTGAAGTGTGTGCTAGTGTGCATCCAAGCCATCAAGTGCAGCCATTGCCTTGATTTTGTTTATTTGTATTACAAAGAAAAAAGTTATGGTTGATTATTTGAAAGACCATTTAGCAGTGTAGACTCGTCGGTAAAGTCACTTCGTGAGGAGTTCCCATCTGAGAAAAATCACTAGGAAAACAGGGGGCACACGTGCCCAGGTGAAGTGTTCGAATTTGAAACGAGGATCCTAAGCAAGAGTGGATTGTTTCCCCAGCGTGTTCAACGACTACTTCCGGCTAGATAGGGAAACCGACCGTACAAAGTGAGGTGTTCCGTTCTTTTCATTGGTTACATCTACACAAACGATTAGAATGACTTGGACTTAGTGACCGGCGGCAATTCTTCGAGTACGCACTCTGATTGCAGCCACGTAACACAACTTAACACGTCTAACAATCAGTATCTGTCCACTGCACAGACGATAACCCTTGCTTTTCTCCGCAAAGTGCACTTTCCGAAAAATTGGGAATTTGGCACATGCGCACTTTTTGTACGTCTTTCCCGCCCTACAGCAGCATTCTTTGTATAAAAGAAACAACCGAACGCATGTAGCATGGTCTCAGTAGCCTTTGTTGACTTTCCTCGTTAGTGAAGCTCTTGAAGATGGCTTCTGAAACGTGAGGCGCCGACAATTAAATTCTTCGAAATAACTTCGATATCTAGTTGCCAAACTTGTTAACCGCATTTTCGGACGTGTCTTTCCCGTAACTCGGCGAGTTCAATCCAGTGAACGGGCTTCACAGCGCAGGTGAGGCAGTGTTAGAGTTGTGGAAAGAACAAAACAATGCTTTTGGAAATCTCTACCATGGGTCACTCAAAAGACCATCTTAGACTTGTCCAGTGAAGGACTGAGTGAAGAAAGAGACTGCAACGAATATTCACAGTGTGACCCCTTCAAGAAACAGAAGAAGTGGTTACCGAGGAACTACGTGGTACGCTTCCTAAGAACCTTTTCCTACTTTGTTGAGTTCAACGCCATCGGGACGTTTCGTTGTACAACGCGTAACAATGGCGTCCGCGGATCTTCACGCCAGAAGACGTAGCTGCATCGCGTCATTGACAGGGAAACCTGGTGAGTGTCCGACCACGAAGCCTTCGGCGTCAGCACCCGCGGGGATCGTACCCGACGTCCGGTCCACAGGTGCACTGTTCCAAGGCAGCAGGCGAAGCAGTCTGACTCGCTCGAAGAACGAATCCCACGCCTGGTCCGAGGGCTCGCCCACGAAGACGCCCAGCTGGAGACTCCACCTGCAGCCGTCAAACAGTGGTTCCCCGACGCACACTTCGTCGAGCGCCGGTAGCACACCGAGCAAAGTGGTCGAACCCGCGACCTCCATTGCCGGTGCGGAGAGCAAAACCACGACCACGTCACCCTGGACAACAAACAGAGGTCATGCGACGGCGTCGGCGGCTACAGCTGCCCTCAACCTGGTGACGTGCCCCGTTCAGCCCGTCCAGAACGGCAAAGCAGAAACGGTGAGTGCTTGGAGGAGAGTATACTGACCAAGGCCAACAATACCAATGTCGCATGCTTAAGCGCGGGTATTCCTGCCTCAAACAAGGTCACAGTAAGGAGAAATGAAACGACTGAAAATAATTTGTTAACGTCTTTTACTAAGGCCTTCCTAACAGGTTTCCGGTTAAGTGATTCAATTGCAAAAAAAAACTTTGGCTAGAAAATTTCAAGCCGTTTGAATCCACGGATTTCGAACCAATTTCACAGCAAAACCAGTGATCTACCCGTTCCAATGATTGATCATCAGAGGATGCCACTGGTGAAGGACCACGATTTTTATGCACGTAAGCTACGCTAAAGCTTCAAGTTAAAAGCACAGTGTTTACATTATTCTAAGTGCTTATGGTATCGTCACACTTACTACGAAACCACGTGTATGAGCTTAGAAGATAATATTAATGCTACATCTGTCTTTATTAAATTTGTGTACATGGGCAGAACTTCTCTTTGTTCCATAAGGCTTCGACAGCCACCCTCTGTGTGCTCGCAGTGTTCGAAAAGCTGTAACAATGAGATACAAACAGCGCCGAAATACCTAATAACGCCTTTTTCATCACTTCATGCCCACCGGAACCAAACACTTTTACAAAAATTTCGAAATTCTTGCCTTGATGTTTCCCAAAACACCACGAAAAGAAAACAACAAAAACCTGCACGAAACTGTCATTTGATGAATTTAGGCCGTAAAAACCTGATTGAATCAGCACAACTAAATTTACGTTGACCATTTCCTCAGAGAAAGTTTCCGATTAAGAATGTTTCGCTAACGTAAGTTAGCTGCCAACGAATGTCTCCGCTAGACCGTGCTTAAAACATACCAGTACAAATTCACTTTCCGCACTAATGTGGCAAGTACCGCATATAAAAAGTGGACATAGCTTTCCTATTCACTTGCTTAATCAGTTTGACAAATTCTGTGGGCTTATTCAGAATATATATTGTGGGAATATATTAGGCGCTTCATTGTCAGCTGGATAGTTGCAGCACTTGTGTGTGTTCATTCTTTCTTCGTACCGTGTATATATATATATATATATATATATATATATATATATATATATATATATATATATATATATATATATATGGTAATATTGTTTTCGTCACGCTTACTGATGGTAACAATATATTCTGAGGGAGCCGACAGATTAAATACTTCGTGCACTAAAAAATATGCATCGGCAATAGTAGGACCTACTCTAAAGGATATGTTTAGGAGGAAATATTCATTTCCCTTCAAATCACCTCATATTTATTACTGTATTTTCAATTTCAAAAACAAATAGATTTGCGTTCTTTTTCTTCACTTTTTCATTTAACGGCTTTTGTGTTATAATTAGAAGCATTTGCGAAAATACAAAAATGCCTCAAATTTAGCCTTTTTTTTTGGGATCCATCGCAAGAGCTAAAGCAACTTTTAGGGAGGCCCTTTTTTTTGGGGGGGGGGGGGGATTAGTTGCTTGGTATGTCGGTAGCATCTGGCAATACGGTAGACAGCATAAACCAAATGCGTGTTCATATTCGAAGGCAAATAAAAAAACAAAAACACATGAATGACTTTATTTTTTTAGCAAACCCATATGTTACATTATTTGTCGTGCGAGATCTTAACCAACGTTACCGTTATAAAAATATAGGGTACTGTTCTTTTACCTGCAATTTCCCGAAAAAGACATGCTCCGCGTTGTGCTACGATACTATGGTGATCACTCGTTGGTTTCGGATGCATCACAACCTACCGGAGACAATGGCGAGAACTTCAAAGCCTCCATTGATGCGGCCTACTGATCACATGAATAAACAGTCACCCAAAAAAATGCACGAATATTTCACGACTGACCCAGATATGCAAAGATCATACTGGTTTTCTTTCAGTTTATGAGCGCTGCCCGGACTTACTGAAAAAGCTGGTCAAGTTTATGTCTTTTCATTTATTACAAAGCTCGCTGTTTTAAATGCAAAATGTCATTACGCGGGCGGGCCTCCACGTAAATTTTATTCCTTTTTCGTTCATCGCAATAGATTCTAGAAGCGTGCAAGGCAAAGCTGCTGTCAAAAGAGATTCGCAAAAGCTCAATTTCTGTGAATTCTGAAAGCAATGTTACGGTGCTGAAGGCTGCGCGCTGGCCAGTTTTGCAATGCCAGGAGGTCGTTATTTATGGCACAGCCTAGGACGGAAAAGCAAATGACTTGCGAAAGAAGATGCTGCCTGCGAATACGTCTGCCACTATACGAAGTAATAAAAGTTGCTACAAATGTTCTCATGCATTTAGTAAACGTAAACCATTGACAGAGCATTGTAGGGTTAAAGTTGGAGGAATCTAAAGTAATGACAAAATATTATATCCGCTTGTTTGTGATGTTAGCCATATATTTGCACCTATGTGTGTCAGTACACGAAAACAAATGACTGCCATAAATTTTGGAATGAATAGAGGCGACGTTGAGAGTAAATAGTACATGGGTGGATCTACACTAAACGGTGTGGTAGTAACATATATTAGGTTACATACGAACTAAATTATGTTTATGGGCCATAAAAACTGAACAATGAACCATGCAACTTGACTGCAAGCAATATGTTCCTATCTTGTTAAATTATGAGTTAAAAATCTCTCCCAAATTAATGAAATACGCCGCAATTCTTGGTTTAAATTAAATGCAGAGTATTCACTCTGAATTAGACGCAAGGTGCCGTGGGGTATTCAGTGCTGAAAGCAATGTCTACTGCGGGGCGTCGTACATTATAGCAAAATGTCATGCATGTTCACGGAATAAACTATACAAAGTAAACTGAAAATATACCATGAGATTCGCAAATGCGTACATAAAATTGTTCTGGCGTAGACCTGGGCAATGAAATCAGAACAAATACGAGAAAGTTTTTGTCCTCGAGTCCTTCAAGGTGAATGTATAGGTAGCCGTGTCACTTGTGCACAGCAAACAAGTATGAGTGTAGATTATTTTTCGGAAACCGCCCCGCCGCCGTGGTCTAGTGGCTAAAATACTCGGCTGCTGACCCACAGGTCGTGGGATCAAATCCTGGCTGCAGCGGCTGCATTTCCGAAGGGGGCGAAAGTGTTGTAGGCCCGTGTGCTCAGAATTAGGTGCACGTTAAAGATTCCCAGGTGGTCGAAATTTCCGGAGCCCTCCACTACGGCGTCTCTTATAATCATATATTGGTTTGGGGACGTTAAACCCCGCATATCAATCAATAGTTTTCGCAAACCGATTCTCGCTACTCCAGGATACATGCAGGGTAGCTCTTTCTATCAACATTGCCCTTTGATAATCAAGGTGTTGGTCTGTCAAAGGATTACACAAACATGTATACTTTGACCTGATAAATCTGAGCGAGAAGAAAATTATGGGCAGTATGATTGTAGTTTGTTAACAAAGTAGCATATATAGTAAGACGAAAATAAAAGTGATAGTATAAGCTTGCCCTTATTTTGCCTTAAAAAAGAAGCAGCCGAAAGCTTTGAAATTTGCACATGTACTTCTCGCTGTCTGTAAAATAACGGTGGCTGTAGTCAGGCACAAAGCTTCAAGGTACAATTGCATATGTAGAGAAAAAAATCAGTTTTAAGAAAGTTCGCGCTCAAGTGAACTTTTTCAGTGCAACTTCCTAAATGAATAATGTGTAGCTTTGGTTAACTTTCTGAGTAAGGACCATGTAAGAACCATTTTTGCGCGTATTTAGAAAAAACGCTCGCAACAACCGTACTCAAAGATGGTATGCTTAAACATATATATGTATATATCGAGGTATTTAGCATTGCTTTAACTCCTCGTATGTCATTCGAGCTCACCAACTTCGGGCTTTACTCTCAGGAACTTTTTTTGATATGCTGAGCCAAATAAATTATGAGCTCGCTCGGAAATGTTTTGAAGACTCGCTTACTTGCGCAATACACACGCGTTTCATATTCTATCACAACATTCCCCTATGTCTCTTTTGTTTTTCGAAGCTATTGTTTTTATTCTTTCCCGTTCGCGCTACAGGACTGATCAATAAATGAAAAGGCGGAATGTAAAGAGTGTTCTTTGCGTATGAGCTTGCGTTGGCTGCGTTCAAGGTCGCTCGCTGCATGATGAAAGGATTTCAATTGAAAGGGATGTTGAAATCACCTTTCGGAGAAGTAGGCTTCTTGCTTTCTTTATCATTTTGACTGCAGTCATTCTTTCATTTTCTCTGCAACAGAGTGAAATGGGGGAGGGGGAATTAGTTGCATTGCTGAGTGAAATGGGGGCCATGGAAAGTGGGGAAGACAATTGTATGACAAAGGTTGCCATACAAGATGATACAACGCTGAAGAGTCAATCAAATGAACCTTCAGTTCAGTGCGTTTTTGCAGTCGTGTGCCGATTACGCGGGTGTGCTTCGTGAATATTTTGTGCTGATACATAAAAATAGGGGCAATGATGAAGGCCGTGTCTATTAGCGTGAGGGCCTAATGTGGCACAAGAGCGCAACCATTGACTCTTCACATATTGATGACCAATGTGAAACAGTTAAGATTGAAACACAGCTGAATAAATGACTAAGATGAACTACGCACAAGTTGTACATATATGAGTAAAAGTACAATATGACATATTGATTGATATGTAGGTTTTAAGGTCTCAAAACCACCGTATGATTATGAGAGACGCCGAAGTGGAGGGCTCCGGAAATTTCGACCACCTAGGGTTCTTTAACGTGCACCCAAGTCGGAGCACACGGGCCTACAACATTTCCGCCTCCATCGGAAATGCAGCCACCGCAGCCAATGTGACAGATAAAAGAGAAGATTATGTGTCACTCTTTTTGCTGAGTACTGACTTTGTGAAGGTATACGTAATTCTCGTTAGTCTTATGGTTCTTCTACAAGAGTAAATACTTCTTTAATGTTTGTAAACAGTACTATAGGTGCCATCAACATACTCAATCAAGCGCTTGTAGTAACATCGCCACGCGTACACTCCGCCCAGCCCAAAGCTCACCATGAACCGCCTCCTCACATCACGTCATGAGCGGCATAGTAGCTTCAAAAGCTGCCCCCGAGCACTACACGCTTCCTCAACCTCTACACCTCCATCAATATAGTAAAAGGGACAGGATTGCAACCGCTTCTTTCGGTCCAAAAGCCTGGCATCGTAACCACGACGTCTCCCTTTGTCGATTACGTGAGATGGTCCTGGATGTGAAGATTGAGCATAACAAAAAAAAAAAACAGCTACTACTTCAGCAGCACGTCGACCCCCACTGCCGCCTACAGCAACGACGCACACCTATTCCAGTTTGTCGTAGCTATCCGTATACTCTCTAATAGGGGAATACATCTTTTTGATAGAATGTTTCTAAGCATACACCGCTTCACTCATACCACTGAAAGCATATGGCGACATGTCGTGAAATGGGATATCTGCAAAGAACTTCTTTGCAGATTTCGCCCGCAACCACTTTCTGGGCCTTGTTGCCGGAAGCTACAAATCCCTTCTCTAAGAATAACACCGTAGATCTCTAGGAAAAAGAGTGTGCCTTGAAAAGGCCAGAAAAGCGTGCCTTGAGACAACAGAAACATGCCACGAACAAGAACGTGTTGTTTTCCTCACAATCTGATGCCCAAGGCACATTTACAAGATGACAAAAAATGGTACAATAAGAGCGAAACAGGCTGGCGACTGTCACTCAGAGGAATATAGAACGAGTGCTTGCTTTCAGGGATAGAGGAATGCGCGACGGAAACTGATAGCATGGGAGATAGCACAGGAAAGGCAAAGAAAATGGTGACAAGCCGCCGGAGCTCAAAGGAACGTGGGCAGTTTCTCGGGAGACGAAAAGCAAAGCGGGCCCCATCTTTTTCATCAGCAAGCAAGGCGTCGTGAGAAGGTGGTCGTGTTGAGCAGCACAGCCACTCAAACAGAAAACAATACAGAAATGCACGTGAACAGAAACTCACACACAGTGCACAAACAAAAACGACACGCTTAGACCAGCATACGTAATAAAAGCCGCCTACGCATGCACAGGAATTTTCGTAACATTACACCTCGCGCTCCGCTTTCCCTGCACGACACGCAATAACTTTTGTCCGTGAGGGGGAGATGTGCGGTGATATGCTGACAAATTAACGGCGGCGTAAGCAAAGGAGGAAATTGTCAGACTGCTCGTTTTTCGATGCCGCGAAGCATTTCACTGAGCAAGTAAATCTGTGCAGCAGGCGAAAAGAATATAACTATGGTTGGCATCCCGACAACTGAGCAAGTACAGTAATGTATAAACAAAATACTAATAAAAAAGGAACGTGTAGGAAAACATCAACATCAAAAAGCCACGCAGTTCCAAATGCCAATACTTAAGATGGCCGTTATCTTATTCTTTTTTCGTGTTAGTCGATTGTATTGATACCCTCGCCTCAACAGTTTCTGCACCCGTGGGCGGCCTTCCCCCTACCTCCAGAGATCAGAGGCGTTCTCAGCTGCACACCCGTTTACCGCCCCCCTCCCCTACTAGTGCTTAGAGACACTGGATCTTGACCTGCAATGCCATGCCAGTGGGCGATTTCTTTTGAGTGTAGTTGAACAATAAGGATTCTTAGCGTGTAGCGGATAGGCACATTCCAGTAAAAAGAAACAATGCTCTATCACTGCCCGCATCGCCCCTTCCGAGGTTTCAAGTTTTTGCAGCGTCTGTAGCATAAATCCACCTTTTATCGTGCAATCATATCAATTGATGGGGTCGCCGTGAGAGGTAATGTTGTGGGACGTTACATTGGTGTCACGATTACGTCATAAAGATGTCGAATGCTTTCGCGATCCGTACCACGGTGGTTTACCGCTTGCGCTGCTCAACTACTGACCCTCAGATCATGGCACTGAATACCGCCCGTGGCGGCCGCATTTTCATTGGTGGCGAGAATGATTCAGGCTCAAGTATTTATATTTTTAAAGACGATAATCTTTCGTGGGGACGTTCGACGCCAAAATTTTGGTTTATCTGTCTGTCTCTCTGTCCTTCTGTCTGTCTGTTTGTCTGCTGTAACGATCCCCCTAGTGGCATCAAACGATACGTCAAAGGGCCAACCCCACCCGCAGTGCCCACCAATATTGCTGAAGTTTAAACGTTCATACTTGTGCTATTGTACATTAAAACCAATTATTTAGCATATCTGAGGCACCACAAGAACACGTCTACGTTTTCTATGTGTGTCTTTATACTATAGAAGGCACACACAAGTAATTCTGAGGGCCACAGCGTTTATCACGCTGCGCTGACAGTGCAGCTCGATGCTCAAAAAGGCAAGAGTTTCCAACGCTTTGCTAAGGCCTGCCCGTCGCTTTGCGTTCTACTCCTTATCGCCACTGAGACAGGCGCGCATCTTTCTCCGCGGGCGCGCACGCCTTCCTTCGTTTTCAGAGACCACTGCCAGATGGCGCTCGTGTCTAACGTGCCTCGATGCGCTCGTTCGCCTTCGCTGCACGGATCGAGACACATGGAACGCAGCCCTTTCAAAATATCATTCAGTGATTTTCTTGTGCAGAACATCAAATAAACGTTTTGCTCACTTTCTCGGCAAGCAAGAAGATACCGTCTTCCGCCGACATTTGCGCTAATACATGCAGATACGGGGCCATTTTTTCAAATGCATGTTGATGAACCCCAGGTGGGTGAAATTTCTGGAGCCTTCCGCTACCACCTTTGTCATATTTGTATTGTAGTTTTGGGTCGTTGAACGCCTACAGTTAAACTATTCATCACTCCATTGATCTTTTCGAAAACTGTTGAGGAAGTATATCTCATGCCAAACTAAACAGTCACGGCGAAGGGCAAAGAGGAAAGAAAACCAGCTGAATTGTGGACTGTTTATTCAACAGAGTGGGAAACCAATAACTACAGCCCGTGGTGAAACGGCGAGCTGTATATATTTGAGCCTGACCTCGTTGAATAAGCAGTGCAGTTCAGCCGCCTTCCTGTATTTTTCACTGTTTCCAGGCTCATTTCTGCTTTAGATATATATATATATATATATATATATATATATATATATATATATATATATATATCCTCATGTCTTGCGTGAATTATCAGAATTGTGTTATTTTTAGGCGCGCGCAAGTGCTTCGATAAGTAAGCAAATTCGTTGCCCTTAAATAGGAAGTGTAGTGAAACGCTACCACAAACAGGCGCCTACCAAAAAATCATATAGTTTACTTCTGGGTAGTGTTAGCTGCAGCGTAAAACTCGCATCGACCTATATGTTTCTGGGCTCTGCAGCAAAAAGAATTATGAGTCTTATGAATTTCAGTGGAGGCAGAGAAAGAGCGCCGACTATACCCAGGGATGACCCGAGTGCTCCAAATATGAGCGTTTTGGTATTCCGAAACTCTGGTATTCTATTTGAAAGCCACGTATGAACGGTATTCAGGAGCGAGCAATGAAGTAAATAAAAGCAGCAAAGTGAAGCACGAGCAGCTCCACACTCAATTTTTTGCTACAAAAAATACAGCCTGAAATTTCGCACTTATTTAATTCTGCACAAAAGGGCCTGAATACACGCACAGAGTTCAGATCGGTTACGCATTCGTGGTTAGATAGACGCACCCTTGCTACAGTCAAAACAAAGTGCGGCCAATTTCGCTCAACATGGGACCTGCCGCCAAGTGCTCGCAGCTATGCGGATTGCTCTCTGCGTGACCAGTTTACTGGACCCCGTGCCTCCACTGATTTTATAACGGATAAAAGAAAATAGCCCAAAAAACAAACAACCAGTCAGAAAAGTGTAGAAAACTGGGTCATCTTTTATAATTTTATTTAAGAATGTCATGCGAGACGAAGTTGTATATAGCAAACAGGCGAGAAATTTCAGACTGTCCACGGGCAGCAGCTACGATATTCAAAAATCAAGGCCCGCACACGCCACCTCGAAGGATCCCCACGTTTTCAGGGATTTCTATACTAGTTTTGTCAGCACATATAATTGAGGATAATGCGTGCCACATCAGAATTCGTAATGATGACATCTGGAGTTTGGCGTCCCAAAACCACGATGCGATTATGAGGGGCGCCTTTGTGGAGGGTTGCGGTGATTTTGGTCATCTAGTGTCCTTTGACGTTCACTGACATCGCACAATACACGGGTGGGTCTCTGCCATTTGCACGGGTCTCTACCGATGCGAGCGGCCTGGCTAAAATTGAACCCGCCTCCTTCAGGTCCATAGCCAAACACCTTAGCCGCTGATCCACTGTCGCGGACAGCATGCGTCGTCAAGCGAAAAGTTCAAAAGACGCGTCCGCTGAATGTGTTGGCATCCAAATGACAAAGCTACCGCAGACGATGGTTCAATAGATGCCAGCTCGTCGTGAACGCTTGACCGTCACGTTTTAACCTGGCTTCTTGACCATCTACGGAGGTCTTATGCGTTGAGTTGTTTTTTTATTTCATTTTATCTGCTTTTTTAATTACCTCACTGTCTCTATTGCTCTTTCTTTACTTTTTATGTCGCAAACTATGTCCTTTTATCTGTTTCGACATCATATTTTACTTGTGAGAATCCTCCCTGATCAGTCTCTCACTCGGAGGATATTTAATTGTTTCTTTACCTTTCTACTTTATTTTTAGGGTGCTCTAATATACCCTAGAGTATTTCGCTTATAGCTACCATCAACTGTCTTTATAGCGCTCTGCGCTCTTTTTTCCACATTATGATCATTTTCTTTAATGTGCCTGATTTCCTATTGTGTAATATTACGTACTTTCCATCTCTCCAACTTTTTTATCCTCCATCAACTTGCTCTCTCTCTCTCTCTCTTAATCCCACTTTCTATCACTATTTATAGCCTTCCATCACTCTGCCTTACGCGCTTAAAGTCCTTCGTTACTACATGCTCAATAAACGCATGCATTCATCAAAAAAAGCTCCCTGGCTCTTCAGATTTATCCTCTGCAACAAAGTTCCGAGATTTAGGCAGAGACGATCGCTCCAACTATGCCGTTCGACGATTTAGTATACGGGCAACGCGCATACGTAGGGCCTTTAGGCGCGGTTCTCAACCGAGTGATTTGCATAACAGTGAACAGGGGTCCCATATATTTCCCGTTTTCTTTTCTTAAGCACTAAGACAAGCAATATACTACCAGCGTGGCAATCAGTCTTATCGCAAGATTAGCGATACAAGAGGCCAGATTATTTTGTTTAGTTCTTAAAGTGTTGTGAAATGTTTTTGAATTGATGAAAGAGGGCAATGAAGAGAATGCCTTCGGACAGACCGCAGGATGCAGCGCTGACTCAGGTTGCGAGTCGATAAGAATTGTGTCTCCCCGCGTGTTCTGTCATTTTCACAATGTTCTATAGCGAAACCTGTTATAAGATCACAACTTGGGTCTGGCGCAGCGCCGTGGTTCTCCGCTGCCGCCGCTGCTGGTGTCCGTAACCACATCACGCAAAATTATCAAAAAAAAATGCTTAGTACCAATGACACAGTGGAGCTCGAATCCGGGGCCGTTGGGTGCCACCCCAGTATTCTACTACTGAGCTACGCCAGTGCTTGCCCTAGGCAGGCTTGATGTCGGGAACAGAATCGTCCTATTATGAGTAACAGGGCATTTCAGAACAGCAAACGAACAACCAGGCGTTACACAATGCGAACAGTATAAAGAAATTAGTCATCCAATGCTCCAAACTACTACAAAAACTTATCCTTGATAACCTATTATCTGCGGCACATGATGATGATGATCCTCGCAATACTGGCGCAAACCCACAAATGGGGATTGGGCAAGAACAGGGCGTCAAGATCTTTTGGTTTAAGGCTTAAAACACAAAGTAACTTGGGACTGAATATATATATTTCCAAGAGACAAAAACACACCTTTTTCACTCGATCTTTTTTTTTGAAGAGTACTTTTCAAATTACTCGAATTATTGGGGTGCAATCGAGCGAGCAAGAAGGCGAAAAACCCATCAGCTTCTTATTCTTCGAAAAGGTGCTTGGAACGTAACGTTTGAGTAGAAAGTACGCCAGTGTTTGAGCGCTTGTCCTCAAAACTATGAGCCATATACACCGCAGTGCCCTGCTCTCTCTTCTGATTGGTCTAGTGCCACAGATGTGAAGCTTTGAAATGAAGGCGGTTTAGTTTCCGGCTTCCTGAAGGCAAATGTATGAAGTAGACAGCTTTTTTGAATTCTTCGTCAGACGTCAAGCATGCGAGAGTTTGTATTTCCTAGCTTAAGGCAATATAGATTTGTTCACCAATCCCCGGACAATTTTTTTTTCATTGTAAATAGTGTGACTTCTCATAAGCAGATTCACGGTAAATACAAAAGAAAGCGATGAAAACCAATGCATGAAGTTCTAACAGGTTAATTCTTTCTCTCTCTCTTTTCAAGTAAGCACGCTCCCAAAAATTTCTAAAGCCAGTGGTAATGAAATGGAAGAAATTGGTAAGAAATATCCGTATAAGTAAAGAACATATTCAAATGAGCCTCTCAGCGCTCTTCAGAAAAATATTGGAAACCGACAAGTTGAACTTCTTCACCGTGAGGACTTGGACTAGTCAGTCAGTACATACCAGTTATACGGAAACCAGAACTCCACCATCACTGCAGCAATCTGTGTGCCTAGGACTAAATTAATCTTCAACTGAGCTTCAGTGCATCTGGTAACTGATTCATGACTGCAGTGTTCATCGAACGGTAACCAATCAATGCACGTGGCATTGGCGAAAACCACGATCGCACTTATAAAGAAGTTCTCTCCGACCTTTTCGATCAGATTACAAGTCTGTCTGACGAAGTTCAAAGTGAACGCACTGTTGATCAACCGTTACAGTCAAGACGTCGATTTGCACAATGAGTAGCACGATGAATACTAACGAGTTCTCAATTTCGTAGTCGACTTCCCGAGTCGCTTAACAAGCTGACAATGGCCACCGCAAGGCACCCCTCTAGTTTCAGCAATACAGGCTCGCGTTCCTTGTGTAGGTCATGGTACAGCGCGGTGCGGCAAGTTACCGTCGCGAAGCTAGAGCCTTTTCCCGAAATCTGGAGAAGTCCATTACAGAAAAAAAAAGTATCGCATTGAGATGTACTGCCGTAAGAGGTGTGGAAGAAGGTTAATCTAGCTTTGGCTCGATAATAGCTTCATTAGCATTTAGACACTTCATTACCCGGCGAACGTGCGTCTATCGCTGTGATTGGTGCATGCTAGAATGACTATACTAGTAGGTGTAACCTGATGATTCTACAAAAAAAGAGAAAAATTAATTAACCCGAAATAGGCAACCTTTACGTGGAATTGGATATCACTTGCACTGTTTAGGTTAAGTTAAATTTTATGTATGGAAGAATCCCGCTGGTGTGGGGAATAAGTTTTTTGTTTGTTTTTTTCAGAAGACGACTACGCTTTCTGAACATCTGCAATGAAAATATTTCTTCGAAAATTGTTTTTCGAAGCATCTTGCAACTAATCGGAATAATGGCCTTTTAATGAAATATGCTGGTTTAGTAAAATACATACGTCTTATCACGTGACAGTCTATGTCCGAAATGTGTAAAGGCCCATTGCTTTTGCGAGTTCTGCCCAAACTGACGTAAGGTTTCGAGCTACATAAATATTCCCAGACCTCCAAAGTTTCATATCAGTTTCAACTTAAAGAACGCGAGGAATTTTTTCATATCTCATAAATGGAGTGTATTAAGCAGTTTTGAACCTTTATATGCGCATCAATAGTGCACTTGAAGTTGTAAAAGACTATGTCTACATGGGACAGGTAGTAACCGCAGAGCCGAACCGCGATATTGAAGAAACTAGAAGAATAAGAATGGGATGGAGCACATTTGGCAAGCACTCTCAAATAATGACAGGTAAATTGCCACTATCCCTCAAAAAGAAGGTATATAACAACTGCATTTCGCCGGTACTTAGCAACGAAGCCAAAACATGGAGGTTTACAAAGAGGGTTCAGCTTAAATTGAGCACCACGCAGCAAGCAATGGAAAGAAAAATGGTAGGTGTAACCTTAAGAGATAAGAAGAGAGCAGAGTGGATTAGGGAACAAACGGGGGTTGATATCATAGTTGAAATCAAGAAGAGAAAATGGACATGGGCCGGACAGGTAGTGCGTATATAGACAGGATAACCGCTGGTCATTAAGGGTAACTAACTGGATTCCCAGAGAAGGCAAGTGGGTTCGGGGGAGACAAAAGGTTAGGTGGGCAGATGAGATTAAGAAGTTTGCGGGTATAAATTGGCAGCAGCAAGCACAGGACCGAGTTACCTGCCGGAACATGGGAGAGGCCTTTGTCCTGCAGTAGACGACTTAGTCAGGCTGATGATGATGATGATGATGATGATGATGATGATGATGATGATGATGATGCCGATGATCCGCATCACACATGTGTCTCGCTCTAAATCTTTTTATCGCAAAGGACCAGCAGCTTAGCGCGGACTTTCCTACATAGTGGACCTAAATATCACAGTGAAAAGCCACATAAACTCTACAGAAAAAAAGTTCTTAGTGGCGCCAGAAGCAGCGCCAGCGAAACGGTATCATGTTACATGGACATAGTTACCGTCCTTGGCGAGTTGGAAGACAAGCGCGAGTTGAGAAGCAAAACAACAAAGAAAGAACGAAAGGTAAGAAGAAACAGACTTCTCCGCCTAAAGTTTGTGCTCTAGTAACACTAGAAGAAGAAGACATTTCAACTTTACGAAAGATTATTACCGTGATTACTTCCACGCGTAGACGACATCCTTCCTCTCTTACGGTAAGTTCACACTGAAACATCCGCTTTCTACAGCGACCGAAATTCCCTTGCCGCCGAAACGCAGCGTCGTTCGCACTGGACGCGCCCCGCGCCGCCGAATATGCCATCTACTATGGGGCGAACGCGGGATGGATGCGCTGTCACCCGGTTGTTGTCGCGGCTTGCAAACGCTACTACGCTATCCGGTGGTGTATACTTCGACGATTCTCGTACGCAAGAAGCAAGAAAAGACAGTACTGCTTACTTTGTTGGCAAGTGGCTGTCTTGTAATACACGAAGAGCAGAAAAACCACCGACGCCAGCGGCGTTTTGGGTTTGTTTCGCTCTGCGAGGCCGCAACAAGCTCGGTCACGCCAACAGCAAGCTCGGTCACCTCTTTCACGAAATACGGAGGCGAAGTAGGCACAGAGTAGGTTAATCTCCCGTTAGTTTCAACATTCAGTTACGTGCACTGCGGCATAACAAGTGAGTAGGGCTTGGCCGCCATTTTTCAAAATTCCTTGACTAGCGCTCCTATTGGTCCGCGGTGACCGAATCGGCGGCAGACGCCGCAAAAATCGGTCCGAGAGCAATCGGCGCGGAGAGGGCCCTTTCGGCGGAACTCGCCGCCGCCGAACCGGATTCGGGGCACTTTCGGCGGCCGGAATGCTCATTGTGAACGTGTCATTAGACGACGGCGCTGCGTCCGTGAGGCGAGGTTGGGGCACAAAATAACAAAAACAAAAAACTACGTTCTATTGCCTACGTCGCTTCAACTGGGACACACACTACGCTTCAAGTTCGAAAGTGTTACGCTACCTGCTGTACGGGCCATCCAGTGCACATCAGCACATCATTCTGAGATAAGTGTTCACTATGTGTAATATATGTCGTGATTATGTTGGCGGGTTGGACAAGAAATGGGGTTCATAAGATGATGTAAGCATTTGTCCGGGTTTACAAGTGTGAAACTATGATCGTTTTCCTTATGACAACTAAGTTTCCTAACAGCACTGGGAAACGATTGAGCGTGCAGTAATTAACCTCATCAAGAGTGCACCAATGTGCAGTAGTTTTCTGTATGGACCCTATTCGTGCCTGTTCATGTGTATCAGTCGAATAATACACCTGCATAAATGCCTTATGATGAACCAACGATCAATGATCTTGATTTGAGAGTAGTGGCGTGGCTAAGCGCAAGGATGAATTTAATTTGTGGAACTAAAACGAAAAGAAATAAAAAATGTTAAGCAATATGATAAAATTGTGAGAAGTGAAAAAGAATAGGCTCATTCGTAGCCATATATAATCGTATATATCTCCTGTTGAAGGAGCGCCACTTGGACATTGTGTCTATATTCCTGCCAGATCTCCTGGCTTTATTTCTTGCTTTGTTTGTTCTTCTGATTTCATGCGTATAAAAAGTTTTACCGTTAGCGTGATGTCAAAACAATGTCAGTGTCAACCTTTTCTTGACATTGTTGCTGATGTAAATTGTTACTGAGAGAGTCGTTGTTACGACTCAGTCAAGACTACGACACCACTGTCAGTCTATATACGTTATTAATGCGTGTTATTATGTCCGCGTATCAGTGGTGTTATTATCCGGCCATTCTAAATACATAATTACATACAGTCACACACACAAAAAATGTTTCTGGAATTCATCGCGTGAAGATACAAGGTAAAAGAAAAAGCTCGTTCTGTGCATATCTCTCCGCTTACTTCAGTTTTTTGCGTGGAGCCGCCAAACAACGCCGTCGCCAAGACGTTGCCGCCAGCATCACAAATGCGCCTATTGATCGCCTCATTCAACGAACCGCTCTCCCACTAACGCTACCTGTTTGTCATGATCGTCCAGTGTTGGCAGGAATGATGCACTACTTCGGAGAGACGTGTGCATGCAGTGGCTTATAGGTTATTCGTGATTGTAAGTGGCTCTGACCGTCTTCAATTTGTGAAGGAGTGTCCGACCGTTATTTTTTTCATCGGAAGTGGATTGACCTTTTCGTACCGACTCTAGTGGGTTACCTCGATTGACCTTTAGTTTCACCGGCTATTCACCACCTCATGAGACATTCTAAGCGCAGCTTCTCGATAAGGAAATGTGAATAGTGTTTGAAGTTCATACTTCAAACAGCGTAGCGACTACGCCATAAGTCATATATTTGCGAAATGTAAGGCGTCCCCCGCTACGCTATTATTCTTGTTCCCTTCCCTAATTTCCCAGTGCAGGGTAGCCAACCCGATGTCATTCTGGTTATACCTCACTGCCTTCAACCTCTTGTTCCTTCCTTCCTTCCTTCTTTACTGCCTTTCTTCCTTCCTTCCTTCCTTCCTTCCTTCCTTCCTTCCTTCCTTCATTCCTTCCTTCCTTCCTTCCTTCCCTCCTTCCTTCCTTCCTTTCTTTCCTTCTTTCCTTCTTTCTTTCTTTCTTTCCTTCCTTCCTTCCTTCCTTCCTTCCTTCTGCGGGTGCCGCTATACATCTGTGAAGTATTATATGCATTTTATTAATGGTGCATACGAAGATGACGATGACAAATGATGTTCAACCACTTCGCTGTATGTGAAAAGCATTAAACGGCATACTCGTTGTGCAAACAGTATTGTGTGGTGACCAATTGTTATTTTACTCTTCTCTCTCTCTTTATTACATAGCCTAACGCGACTCCTTGTGCGACATGGTGACTGTATACAGCCTTTTTGCAAATCTGTTTCAAGCAGCTCCTTGCATCTGTGGTAAAATATTCACCACTGACTACCCTGTACCAAAAAGATAAAAAGACGATAAAGAAGATTGGGCAGAACCACATCACACGTCGCAGATTAAGAAAGCATGCATGACAAACTGTAAACTCTATGTGCTCTCCCAATCTCTCGCGGCATATTCACGAAGTGAATGATGACGAGTCGCTGAAGCTACGGGGAACATTAACCCCTGTACATTGTCCCCTCAATTATGCACAGACGTGACAACAAGTGTGTACAGTATATCTAAAAATGTTTATTAAACACAATGTGCATATGGCGCTGAGATGTCTATACGGATACCCATATGGATAACCATATATAGATATCAGTATCCATATGGTTCTTACGAGTATTTATAAGGATATTCATATGGTTATGTATAATTAAATGGGCATTCATATGAATGAACACACATATAGATACTCATGTGTGGATATGAATATCCCTGTTAGTATCAATATGAATGCCCACACGGATATTCATATGGGTCATGTGGGTACACATATGGATATCTATATGGTTATGGATATCCATAACGTGTTGTGCCGACAGACATGGTACTGACAATGAACATGTCTTGACTCTGAGGAGCTTTGCCCTTAAACAGCGCTGAACAGACTGGACAAGAACAAGAAAGAACATAAACCACCACACTGAATAACAATAAAACATCGTTTATTTTTCTATAGACAGGAAACATGTACTTCACCAAAATTTCAATCAAACACAAACGAAAAAAAAAATAAAGACTCAGCCAGCGTACAGGCAATACAATTGCTCTATCAAAGAGAAATGTTAACTCCTTCGAAAGGAAGGAAATCTAAGGAAGGCGAACACCTGCCTACTAGCCAGTGTAGATGTGATACGCTTCAAAAATGAGACGCGTGCGTTGGTCACTGTCTTCGGACAGGAAAGTTGAATCTCGAAAACATGGCTGGTAACCACAATCATTAAGACAGACAGTTGACTAATGTTTGTTTTGAGACCTTGCTCTAATGAATGCGCATGTGGTTGATCATGTGATCGAGGCATAAAACACGTTTGATTGTTAGTCAGCGCTTTGGTTTTTGTCTTTTATTTGCCAAGTTCTTAGCGCTTATTTTTACAAGAAATCATGAATGGAACAGACGAAATGTGTACCCTAGTCCAAAATATTTATATAATATAGTAATATTTTCCTTCACATTATGGCTAGCGTTCGGCTTCATAGTTGTCTTCCTCACTGTTTATTTTTTTTTCATTTCACACTAACGAGCAGGCTGATTTGTATAGCTGAAAGTACATTTAAATTTTTTGCTCGCATTCGGAAATGGGATGTCATCGTGATTCCTCTTGCAAATACATTTTCATCAACACCTCTCGTGATGGTACACCAGTTTTTTCCTAGAAAAAATAGCATACCGACAGTCATCATCATCATCATCATCATCAGCCTGACTACGTCCACTGCAGGACAAAGGCCTCTCCCATGTTCCGCCAGTTAACCCGGTCCTGTGCTTGCTGCTGCCAATTTACACCCTCAAACTTCTTAATCTCATCTGCCCACCTAACCTTCTGTCTCCCCCTAACCCACTTCCCTTCTCTGGGAATCTAGTTAGTTACCCTTAATGACCAACGGTTATCCTGTCTACGCGCTACATGCCCGGCCCATGTCCATTTCCTCTTCTTTATTTCAACTATGATATCCTTAACCCCCGTTTGTCCCCTAATCCACTCTGCTCTCTTCTTGTCTCTTAAGGTTACACCTACCATTTTTCTTTCCATTGCTCGCTGCGTTGTCCTCAATTTAAGCTGAACCCTCTTTGTAAGTCTCCAGGTTTTTGCTCCGTAGCTAAGTACCGGCAAGATACAGCTGTTATATACCTTCCTCCTGAGGGACAGTGGCAATCTACCTGTCATAATTTGAGATTGCTTGCCAAATGTGCTCCACCCCATTCTTATTCTTCTAGTTACTTCAATCTGGTGCTTAGGCTCTGCGGTTATTACCTGCCCTAAGTAGACATACCGACAGTACCGACAGTACCGACAGTACAGACATACCGACAGTACCGCTTCCCAGACATTGCTTTATGAACCCCTTTTGCACGGTACATGTCAACTTTATGGTCACCCTCCACAGGATGTCTTGGTGCAGGTGTTCCATCGTAGACACTTTGTGTGACATTTTGTCGGAGTATATGACATTTCATCCTCGCCTCCATTGACATATGGTCATAATCGTTGATAGATAATTTGTGTGGACACTACCTGGCTAAGTATTCCGAACTACAAGTAACATGAGGGCACGGGGCCTTTTCATAGCGCCGTATTTATATGATCTCGAATCCGTCCTCTTTCAGCACTGTTTTCTCAATCAACATAAGTATGTACCAACATGTCCCTTCATGGCATCATTACCTTTCATACGCACTCCTTTAGAGGCACATTTGATTATCTTAAATCGAAATTATTTTCAACTCCTGTTGACACCTGCGCTAATGAGATTTATACTCTACAAACATGATGTGTGATCATCTTTTATAGCGGTATATATTGATCTTCGAGCGAAAAGAACAGCTAAACACAGTCCTTCTCCGGAAATTTCATTTCAACACATTTCGTACCAGTTTACCATATTTGTTCCCGGGCAGCTAACAGCATCAAGACGAAGTGGCAGCTTTTGAACATGCAGAAATTTGAATTGGAAAACAAAGATCTATTTCTTCTTTCGACATGTTTACGACGCCTCAAAAACGACGTGCTACCATGCTAAGCCACTGTCCCATTATGCCATCTCAGTTTTCGAACTCATCACATGTGTATCAATTCTCCCGGCTTTTCCTCGTGCAGTTCTGATTAGTCAAGGCAATGCGCAAGCCATCTCTGCTCCAAACGCTCAATATTCTCGAGTATTCATCCGAGACCCTGATGGATGCGCTTGCAGAACTCTACGCCTTGTTGATGTTCGCGCATTGTTTACGGCCATCATTAACATATCCTTTCTGGAAGAAAACGAGGCTCCGCAGAGAAGTGCCTAGCTGAAGTCATTCTAACAGGATTCAACTATTTCATATGGTCTACCTCTCTTCTAGATCAACGCGGAGCTGAACAATAACTATATTTTTCATTTACTCATTTTATTTTCGCTTCAGCGCCGGTAGCATGGCCATTAACATCTCTTGCGGGCCATAAGCACTTCCAAATTCCTGCCATCTCTTGAATAATTTATACTGGGCTGCTCTGCGGATAATGCAGGCCGCTTCTTTCTGAACAACAAGGATGCCATATTGGGATTGTCATTAGGCCAAGCGGGAGTGACTTCCAGCATATGTTTTTTTTTCTTCTGTCTCAGGTAATATTGGTCTCGTTCTTGTGGAATAAGCTCACTTTTCTAGGAAAAACGTGAAAATGCTATGATCCTATTGTATACCATATTCCTCATCATTTAAACTGCCAAGGTTAGTGTTAGGTTTTGTTGTTTTTTTCATTTTAAAAGCAAATGCCGGTACAACTCTAAATACATCAGGTAACATCCGCGGCGTTTCGGGTGATGTATGAATGCCGGTGAAATTCCATCTCGCTGACTGTCATGTCTCTCATCAACACATGCCCCCTGGTGATATTGTTCAACGAGCTCGTTCTCAAAACAGAGACCGGAAATAAATCGCGAACAGCGTTTTTAAAAGGCGATGTTACTTGCCTAATCAACGATGCTCTTCAAGTGATAAAGACAGGAAAGGTGGCCCCTGAATTTATTTAGGCAGCTTTTTAAACCAACCGATGCGGAATAACTGGAAGTTTCTCTCATATATGAAACTCGCATGTCTGGTTACCTTCCAAGGTAATGGTAACCGAGAACAAACTCTGGTGAAGCCGTCTAGGCTAATTTTTTATGTTCAGCTAAAAAAATCGGCCGACTAGAGAGCATTTCGTGGTAAAAAATTCTGAAGAAATTTTTTTGATGAGTAACGACGCTCGATCAAATTGCATTGTCAGCAGGACTTTTATTCTTCGGCACCACATATCTTGCTTTTATGCCTTCTATATGCGGGAAAAATTGAGGAATTTTGGAAAGTGAAGTTCCAGGAATACCTTTCAATGGTTTTAATTTTTTTTACCTTCAACAGCCATTGAGTATAACAGCCAATTTTACATACAGCGATCCGTAATTTGTGTGAGTTTAGCCATAGCTTCTATTTTGTGCGACATATTTTTTGCATTGCTCAATGTCATAGGAGCTACGTCAGTCGTCACGCCCACAAAACAAGTGTCCGAGTGCCTAGATTATTACAAAGATGTTATGAAGAACAGCTATTTAGGCCAGAAGATCGGCGACATTCTAGGTACTTCAATAAACCTCTCGAAAAAATGAAGTTCACGCACGAGTTGCATTTGCTTCACCCGAATTCGATTCCTTGACGTCAACTTATGTTTTTCGCGGAGTCAGCACGCGTGCTGGGCCTGTCAGTCTAAATCAAATACCTTCTTATCTTATGGCAGTGCAAAGACTAAACAGATTGAGTGGGGCGTAGCCACTACGTGTATTAGGACAGCAATAAATAGGCCACGTCAGCACGTTTGTTAGTGTAGCCTCATGAGTCAGCAAACGTGATCACGAGAGGCAGGCTTTCCTCGTTCCGTCATTGCATCCGTGTGCGAAACAATCCTGCAGACATCAAAAACAGCACTAGGCAACAACAAAAACAAAATTGTGGCTGATTCTCTTATATAGAAATTGGTATACCACGAAAGTGAAACGTGTGTTTATAGAAGTAGTTTAGCGTTTATTGCGCATGTTTTGAGTAACAGCAACAATTGATTGATTGATATGTGGGGTTTAACGTCCCAAAACCACCATATGATTATGAGAGACGCAAGTAACAGCAACAAATTGGAAGTTCAGGTTAGGAAAGGCAAGCAGCTCGAAACTTGAAGCACGCACCTCAAGCAGAACACATGCACGAACTTAGCATACACAGAACGAGTGGGGACTAACAACTATCACAGCTCGAAACTTCTAGCGCGATGTTCAAACTGAAAGACGCACGGAACGAGCGCACAATAAACGCAAGACAAGCGCGAACAACTATGACAATTTTTCCTGCGTCATGTCAGACAGGAAAAATTCGTGTCAACTATGTCAATCGTGTCAATCGTCAATCGTGTCAATCGTGTCATCGTGTCAGGTGTCAATCGTGTCAACTATGACAATTTTTCCTGCGACGCGGCCATGGCAGCCTGTGAATTGACTTTTCGTCCCCTCTCGAATTACAAGTTTGATTAGCGTGCACACGGAAGAGACCACGCTCCGTGGAGGCGGTGCTTCGTGGGGGCGACAACCTTTAGAGCGCGCTCAACGCGAACCTGTCGCACCTACTCACCACTGAGAACAAAAACGTGCTAACGTTCTGAATCTCTGAGGGCTTCCACACAATTTATGGTGTACATAAATGTGTAGCCGTTAGTATACCATGGAATGTACGCCCTGTGGCGCAGTGGTTAGCGCCACACACTGGGCATGGAGCGTTTGCTGATTAGATTTTGCGCGAAAGATGCTTGCCTTCAATTTTTTTTTGCAGTCTCTTATTATATATTTTTCAATCTCACTTCCGTGACCGATATACGTCAGCGGAGCCATGGTTGACGCCAGCATCGAACACTTTCGCGTTGAAAAAGGTAAGACAAGAGATCGGTGCACGTCGTCTCATATTTGCACTGGCTGTCGAAAATTGTTAAAAAATTTTTAAATAGGCGCAATGACTACTTGTTTACGCCTTACACGCGGTCTTCTATATGAGCCCGCATGATGGAGAAGACAATTCATTTCTTTTTTTACAGCATTGGTGAACACTTGTTGGTAAATACGACCTAGTTCAAGTACCTTGGGATAAAAATAACGCAAAAATTATAATCGGATGAGCATATCGATAACGTTTGCATGAAAGCCTATCAAAAGTTGTATTTATTGAAGAAGAAACTACAGGATGCATCGCGCGACGGAAAACATATTGCCACCTTCATTAGGACAGTACTAGAATATTCATCCATTGCGGCGAGTCTTCATCAAGTTACTCTTAAGAAGAAGCTAGAAAAAATACAGAGACTAGCGGCGCGCTTTCTTTGTTCAACGTGCCGAAGAAAGGAATCAGTCACAGTGATGTTACGGAGATGCAACCTATATCCTCTTGAACTACGCAGAAACAAATATAGACTGAAAGTATTGTTCCAAATAATGACGATCAAATTAAAATAGATAAGCTCAAATATTTACACGATCCAGGCAAAATGAATCCGCAAACTAACCACGATTGCGTCACAAAACCATACCAAAGAAATACTGACACATTTTGATATTCTTTTTTTTTTCACATGTCATAGAAATGTGGAACAAACTGCCGAACAATATTGTTGTTTTAAAAGATGTTACTGACTTCGAAAATGCTGTCGAAGCGCATTTATGTGATTGCGGAATTTAACTTTTTTTCTTCAGTGCCAAGTGATGTACTTGACTTCATGTTCCTAGCAAATAAGTTGAAAAATGGATCCTGAATTGTTCTTGAATTGTTATTTTGAATGCTGAGTTGGTAATTAGGAGAATAAAAGTTTTCATTGTGAGTTGTCAAAATATTAAGAAACTTTATGAACATCGTGCATCCTTGAAGTATGTCCTCTCTGTTATGACCCTCCATGAGGGCAGACCGTATTGCCCAATAAATCAAATAAATAAATGAAGGCCATCCTCCCACAAGCACAACTGATTCCAAAACTCGTTTCACTTAACGCGAGAATAATGTGATAAATATGAGATTCGCATGACTCGTGGCAAAGTTTACGTTGTTCAGATGGCGCAATGTTTCAATGATTATGGTCGGCAACATTGCAATGACGTCAAAGTTGAATGTGGTGGCGATTCAGTTTACTATTTCTTATGTGCTTCTATGCTTGAAAAAATGATATTTAGAGGATAACGAAAATCTAACAAGAGAAAAGGAAATTTCAAAGCCTTTTGAATGAATAGCGATGGTAATAATGGTGTCAGTTCAACCTCTCTTCTATTGCGGGAAAGTTATATTTCTTGAAATAAAGATTAGGGATGTCATTAGCCATTGTGAGGGGCGGATGGCTGTTCTGAGAGTGTATAAAAGGCTTTTTGCTCTTGTTAATAGTTTTATTGAAAGAAAGCGCTTGTCCCGGAGCCTTCGTTCTTTTGTCATAGTCTTGTTCCTTTCGCGCTTTTATTTTTCTTTGCTCTGACTCATGGATGTGAAAAAGAGCTAAATGTGTAGAGAACGTGAAGCAAACACTAACTTTGACGAGCCGCAGAGCACAGTGAAAAACACACGCAAACATCAACTACACGTTCTTGTGTCTAATTTATCGGGAATTATCTTTTTTTGTGTGTGTGTAGCCTTAAACGTCAGATGTTGAAATCTAGGGTGACTCTTTCTCAGACGGTCTCAGTGGCAGTGGGCCACCGTTGCGTAAGAACGTAAAACTGCGGATCTTCACCATGCTCCCTTTCCTCCCTCTAGAGCTACCTCGACATTTTTTTGTTTTTTTTTATTTTCAAGTAGCTTCGCTAGACTAGAAAGCTGACCCAACATTTACTTCGATTCATGGGACTTTGCGTCATTTCCTTGGAAGTACACGCCCTGAACACGTGGTGACTTAATATCTTCAGGGGAGTCGCTTGCGCAATTTTATTTTCTGATCGGCTTGTTTGCACAAGCGATTAGTTCTTTTTTTTTTCATTTAGTCGTTTTTTTTCCTCGCAACAGCTCTACGTCAGGACCCTAAGCTCTGAAACAGCTCACGTTCATCAATACAAATCTGTAATCCTTGGGATGAATGCGCTATATCATAACATAACCTCCTTGTTCTATTCTCAAACGTGATCGAAATCGCGCTTTTTATCTAGAAGGCATATATAAAGCCTCGGGGGTTAATTGTGAAGTGAGGAGCTGGTAATTCAAGACCTTCAATATTTATTTCAATGCTGATACTCTGCTTATGTGTGAAACCTGTGCCTAACACGCTGGTGTGATTTCCGTGGCTGGCACTCTTATTGCCTCAGAGTTTGCTTGAAAGTGCCGCTGAAGTATATGTGAGTATGCGGACCTTGACAAGGCTAATGATTAGGACGAAATCAGGTATGTAATGGGGCTGTTATGCCAGTAGCAGCCATAGTGGCAGACGCTTCAACACACACACACGCACACATGAAAGGTGTTGTCATTCAGATTTATAACACAGGCAATTATGTGATGCTAGTGGTATGTACGTTGCTGTAAAAGCAAACAGTGCACGAGCATTTACCTCATATGCCTTCGATATTCGCAATCTATTGGACGTGCGTTTTTTAATTCCAAAGATAACATCTATATGTGCAGTTATTGGGTTATTGAGTTGTTAATGACCAAACACACCCCAAAGACACCAAATGTGAAGCTATGTACCAGCTAGCACACAAATTAATTTCAGTGCTGCGTGCCACCCGCTACAGGCGCCCACACCCTCTTTATGCACAGATTACTGAAGCTTCAGGTGCAGCCAAGGTATATAATGGACTCGCCAAACAAAGTGAAATTTGCATTATGTACCATTTATAGTGGGTATTATTAGCAAAACACGAATCAAAGTGCAGAACGCGAAGCCACACTTGCAGTTATTTGCAAAAGGTTGCGTGGTCCCAATCGCAAATATATATCGGTGGAGGCCATATTTTCCCCTATTTTGTTATGTGCAGACCAATTATCGGGGCCAGATTTTTCGATTGTTGTCGTGATGTTGTATGATGTCATCGTCACTTGGCTCGACGCCGGCAAAACCACACACAGCATAGCCAGGCTTCCGTGTGCTCAGATTTGGGTGCACGTTAAACAACCCCAGGTGGTCAAAATTTCCGGAGCCCTCCACTATGGCGTCTCTCATATTCGTAAGGTGGTTTTGGGACGTCAAACCCCACATATCAATTAAGCACAGCCAGGCTTACAATGCTGAGCACGCACTCACACCTTAGAGGAATCTTCCTCCCGTCGTTGTTCGAGAGCCTTGACAACTACAGTAAGTGGGGACATTACTGTCATGGCAAAGAATACGCGACAACACAAATCATGTACAAAAATGAAAAAGAACAAGCAAGTGACAAGTGTAAAGAAAAAGAATTAAGATAATAGCAATAAATAGACATACAGAGAAAAATACCAGGAGAACGGGAAAGGAGAAGAAGCAAAAAAGGAGAGAGAAAAGAGAGAGATACTGAAGTGAAACAAAGGAGGCGGTCTAGCTGAGCGCTTCCTTCAGAATTGTCACCACTGTGGCGAAAATGTGTTTTGCTGCACCACCATTATAACAGTCGCGTTACACCAGTAAACTTGGTGCATTCATCCCGAGTTGTTTCAACCAGACTAGTGACCTTGCGTGCCGACAAAGCCACTCCATCTTTGAACGCCCTCATTGCGTCTATCACCAAGACGTTTGCATGCGTCCCATTGTGTGCACGGCGACTACGCTTTCCTCATTGATTCCCGACAGCAGTCTATGTCTCGGGATGCCATCGGTAAAACTTTGTCGCTGTTGTTTCACAGCCTAAATGATCAAACTATCCGGCACTGCATATATTGATCTTGACTCTTCACCCCTAAACACCCTGTGAGAATGCTCGGTCATCTGCTGATCCGAGAAGTGGCCGCTGGGCAGCTGCCGAAACCCTGCTTTAACTGGTTGGCATGTCCTGCTTATACGTTTTTGAACTCCTCGGTAGGTAGTGGTATTGTTGTCGCGTCGTCAACCTCGCCCCAGTCGGGTCCATTTGTTAGTAGAAGAGGGCAATTTTGGCTGAGTTTCTTCAGCAGCCCTCGCATTGTCGGTCTCTGTTGTCCATCTCTTGCAACACTCAGACCTCGTGGAGAATGTGTGATTCAGTCAACTTTAGCTTTTATTTAAAGCTTGTGAACGACATCTTAAAGCGTAAGCTTAAAATAAAACAATGTCGGAAATACATAGAGATCATTCACCGGACGCATGCTCCATTTCCTTCCATGCACAGGTAGATATTAGAACTTGAAAAACAACTTTGAGAAAAAGCCACTAATAATGCTGCAACGGTTGCTAGTTTGTACGACTTCATATTGCCTTGCAATACGCTGTGTTGTCGGTCGGTTTCATCTGTGCTTGTCATACCTGCTAACGTTTTTCACGTTAAAAAAGCCTCTCCTTTACCAAATGTGCCGCGGAAATCTGCCCACTACAGCCGGCAACTTTGAGAGCCTGAGGCAACCTCTACGTTATGTTTGCTGGGAAAAATAACTCGCCGTTGAGCTGTAATCCAATCACCACATTTTCAGAAGGTGAGCCGCAATAAATACTCATTCCTTCTCGGGTTAAGCTATCCGCAGACGTAAACAAAGGTGAATGCATCTCAATTACTCCAACTCTCATTTATTCCGGCCAAGTGATTCATCTTTTGTCCAGGCCTGATGGAAGATTCTCACCTCTTTTTTCACTATAGTTACTACGTTTCTTCAGGTTGCCGCTGTTGCGTAATAGGCAAGAAGAAGAAAATCGGGTGGTCAAGGAATATGTGAGTTGAGACTCCTCCTTCAGTGGACGACGCACACAGTCGCCATCTGATGCCATAACTCAACGGCTTCCGCCGAGTCATCTCCGGTGTCACGGCCGGGTATCAACCCATTTGCCTCTTGCCTTCGTTGCGACCGTATACGAAGTCAAGGCCGGTCTGCGGTGCCACGTATGATGAAGCTGCAGGCAGCACATCAGGGTAATTCCTTCCTTCACTGCCGTCGGTGGTGGCTATTAATTTTCTCGGCTTGCGTCCCTGAGATGCAGTCATGTGACTCTTGGCGAGGTCGTTATTGGAGGCAAGGCAAGGTGATGCTCCTTCTGATCGGCCCCATACATTCTGCGAGGCGATGGCGGCGTTACGCCCGTTTATTCTCCGTTCGCACGGAAGATCTTGCTTCGGGCTGCTCCACATGTCCTGTTTTTTTTTGTTTGTGTGGTTGTTCTTGTTGCCAGGGGTCATTCTCTTTATCCAATAGTATAGTCAAGATCAGGGTGGAAGAGAGCTTCTATCGATCGATTAAACAAAACTCTATCGGTTAAACAAAAGTATGTGTTTTGTGTGTTGCTCCAACTAATACTCGAAGGCATAGGTCAACGAACTCACTTATGAGTAGACTCCCTCGAAATCAGTCGGACTCAGATGAACCCGTGAGCGTAAATCTGGGTGAGTGGGGATGAGTAATATTCTGGTAAGTTTGAGGGCAGGTGAGTCCTGTTGAAAAAAATTTCTTGCGTATGAGTCCGAGTGAGTCCAGCAGAAAAAAAATGGTAAGTCCAGACTACAACATATATTTCTTCAGTGAGTGTGAGTGAGTTTCACTATTTTTACCGACCGAAGAGGAAAACGTGCTGCACAGTCGGAAAATGCGTTGAGTTGCGCAAGCACAATTGGCTACCAGATTTTTCGAAGTGTATCAGAAGGTACATTGCGAGGGACACGAGGTTCGTGATACGGGCCTGTTGGTGAATCAAATAAACGGCTTCGATGCAACGGAAACGACACACGGTCTAGAGAAAGCTCATATGAATGCCACAAGCACTGTGAGGTGCCGGAATTCGTCTTCTCGCGTCCAGGCGCCGTTTCGCGCTACATCAAGGCTGGTGAGATACACGTAATTAATTTACTCTGTGTTGTCAACCTGGTGCAGCGTTCGTACCGTCTCTCCTCCCCCCCTCCTCCTCCTCAGCAGAACTTTCAGTACATCGCGAATGGCCCCACTACTTCCATGACCAGCCCATTTGTGAACAAGTGAAGTTGTCACTTCAAGACATCATGTCAAAATGATATGTGCCAATGGCATAACGTTAGATATTTAGGAAATATCTTACGCAACAACAAACTGTTTTTAACATGAATAACAAGCAGCAGATTCGCCTGATAACATTTTCAATTGAAAAGTTGTGCAGTGATAACAATGGCCTTTGTAAAGCCACATTTATCATTCAACATACTGTACCATGTCATGCACCGATGCAGGTGCGCGATCAATCGGATGGTGTCTGAAAACAGTTAAAATTTTCTCTTCTATTTCAATACAAAAACTGTGCGAAAATGGTCAACTGGTGCAGCGTGCGAGCACCATGAGGCAGTCGAGGCTGACACATGCAAAACATATGCCACTACACTGACATAACATCACCCATATAAACCGACACCAGCAACAGCATATCAGTGTTGGTAAACTTCATAGCAACATAGACACCTAAGAAAGTGGATGTGGCTATATGTGGCTACGAATTGCTCAAGGTTTCAGGGTAAATGTAGCGTTAATTATTGGTCACATTCCAGCAAAAGAGATCCAAATTAGCCAACTGCTAATAAATACCAACTCATACTACACCGCTTTTAGGCAGTTAGAGAACATATTGTTACGGAAAAGAAGAGACGCCGTAACGACGAGGCTGGGGATTAGATATATTCCAACCCAGCGGTAATGGCGTGACCGGTTCACGAGCGATCGAGCGGAGACAACCCTTCGTCTTCCTCGTCAGGCACACACGCGCGTCGCCCCCTAGAATATCAATATACATGCATGTAGCAATATCAAGCGTTGCTGTAGGGCGAGCGCTTAAGTACTACAGGCTTCCAAAAAACGTTTACGTACTTAAAAATCAATTTGATTTTCATTTCATCTTGAATTCAGTATTGCATTTCAATTCGCAAGTCCCCCTTTACATCACCGCAGCGTTTCCCTAATATTCCAAGATAAAGGTTTATCTAGCTAACCGAAGACTTTTTCTGAAACTGCACTGTGCCTCTGATTATACGCGGCCGATCAGAAGTTGGTGTTGGCTTCTGAAATGTCCTACGTGGTGTGCTATCTTACGTGACATTCCTTCCGGCTGCCGCATTTTAGCTGTACTTCACGTATGCGTCACCTATCTATCCAACAGGATGCCACAACTAAAAATATTTACCCTTTTATATCTAAACCTCGCATTAAACTAAACCATCATTTTGCTAGCTATTTTCGAACTTACTATGTACCTACTACGTGGTTTTAAGGAAATGCGCGCACTAACGTGTGTTCCCTTGGTAATGGGTGGCCACCTTTTAATCATGAAGTCGTTATGATATTCCCATGTTGTGATGCCCGATGACTATGTATGCTTGTGCCACGCTATCATAAGGCGATATTGCATGTTTTATTGTGAAGCCTGATTGCAGGACGCCTGTGTTTGCGACGCATGAATGTTACTTTCACTGCATTTCGAAGCACCGAAAAAGCTAAACCGTATTTTGAAACAGATGCCCGGCTGTGTGGCAGAACACCTATTTGCTACCCAAACGGTCCGAATCCGATCCTCACTCAGACTTAGAAATTAATATTTTTTTACTTTATTTGCATATTTCTCGGCTTTTCGATCATGCACAAGATGATGATTTGTCGCTCACCATTACCAATGCTGACGCCGACACCGAATTCTGGTGAAACGAGATCTGTAACGTTCTCCCGTTAATTCAAAATTTTCCAGCAAAGGTGAACCTCATACCTATATTTTTTAGGGGCACGTAAAGCCATATGTTCACATCTCTTTTTGGCGTCCCGGGGGACAACAAAGCAACGAGAATTATAAATGGGTGGGTATTGAACTGATTATGTCTTTCTATAGCACTTGGCCTTCGAAGTGACATGGTAATGAGTGCAACGGTAACTGTCCTTGCAAAAGCTCCGATGCCCTGTAACTTGTGGCATCCTTTACAGCTGAAATAAATCAAGTTACATAGTTTTTGCGGTGCTCTTACACGCACGAACAAAAGTGTGGAATTCTTGTCGGCGGGCCTGAACGTTGTCGTCCGATGGTCAGTAATTTCCTGTTCAGATCAACAGAAACAAGCAAGTCATTTTTTTTTATTTTATACCTCAGTCTTCCAATAATAAGATCAAAACAAAAGCCACACTTTCTAGGAGACAATGTACAGTATGGCATAGAAGGCACCTTCCTCATAATGTACCAGGCGAGAATTCTTGGGCGAGCTACAAAGCATTCCTCCAGTGCGGCAGTCACCAATTGTACATATTCATTGTAGTGTTAAAATTGAAAAAAAAGTGGGAAACAATTATGAGTGAAATGTGAGTGACAGGATAATACCACACACTTTTTTTTATTAACCTCCTTATTTTTCCTCTATATTTTATCACTCCCTCAGTTGCTTTTGAAGTCAATTTTCTGCAGCCTCTAGGGCACTATAAAAATGCCATCGGATTTTATCATTAGACTAATGTTGGCTGCCTGCACCGTCTTCCGGGGGCTACCATAATTAAAAAAGAAGCCTCTATCTCGATAGGAAAAACTAGCGACGCAGCAGGCTTCTCGTATTGAAGGACCTCGTCGACCAGATAACGCAACCAAGAACCCTTGAAACCGGATAACGGAACAGGCGGCTGCTATAAAGAGGCCCACACCCACGCATTCTACCGATATTCCTCTATCTTTTTTTACTTCGAGAATCTGTGCCTTCAAACGCGCCTCGTATGGCGTTACCGACACGCTGTCATCTCCGACCGCAAGCTCCCGGTTTCATGCCAACGTACGACCCGGGCCGAAGAGAACAAGAAGAACGCGATGCCGTCATTCCTCACCTGAAGGGTAAAAAGGATCTGCTACCTTTTGCTGGGATCAGATTGCATCCTAGACAACAGCTGCGTTTGCCAGTGTATAGTCTTCCGAAAAGAAAAATCGCGTGGGATTGATTGATGAGCACGGGCTCTGATCCAGCAGCGAAGGGATTTGAGAAGAAAGGCACCCTAATGTTTTGGCACCACCTTGAGGATTCCAGGTAAAAAGGAGGGTCGTTTATACGCATGCACACCTTATCCTTCTTCACTGAGGGGTTCCGTGACGGGAAAAGCGTACGGCCGAGCTTGAGAATCACAAATCAATCACTTGTCGGGGGGTCTTTCGATTTTCGTAGGAACCTCAGGATAATGACAAGGTAGGCACCGATGTTTTGAAGATAAGAAAAGAATGTCGGAAGCGTGATAATAAATTGATGTGGCCGAGATGCTACGTCAGATTCGAAAGCTAAAAAAAAAATAGAAGTCCTACCAGGACACTGGGACTGAGGGTACCTATGTATGAATGTGCGTGTCCTACCATTTCAAAGACGAGAGACTTTCTTCGTATACTTCAACACAGAAGTTCGGGTCCTTCTGTCTGTCTCCCTGTGTATCTGTGTGTCCTACAAAACGATTCAGCCACCTGACCATAGTTAAAGCACTTCCTGGATGTCCAGCCATGTTGGTGTACTGGCTGCGTTAATACTTGTCAGCATTGTCGAGCGAAAATTGAATATTACCTATATATTGGGCACAACATCAATACGGAAGTATTGTGTGAAGTGTTTCTTTGCTAGAAAACACATAGATACGTAATTCAAAAGAACATAGTGCCTCTTACAATGTGCTGAAAATGTGACGCGATGCACAAAAAAGCTGGTTTTTTTTTTGCTAAGACGATACTGTGCTTTAGCACCTAACCTTTAGCAGCGCCTTCTTTAGTTTCCCGACATTACTGTCACGTGGTATCCATATTTAACGCAATTCCTCTAGACATAAGCCATCATCTTTCGACGACATGCGGCGAAGCACAGAAAAAGGTGGCAATTTTTTTCCATCTACTGCGCAGTGCTTTCCCCCACCATTTGCCGAAGCTCCTTAATCCGTGGATTGTGCGTCCACGATGTATGTAGTGGTAGTAGAAGTAGCCATTGTTGTAGTAGCAGCCACCTCTACGGCTGGACTAGAAGAGCGCGGCACGCGCGCACCATTTTAAATTAGGGAGAAAACCCGCGCACGTTAATCACAAATAAAAAGATAGTTGTTTCTGACGAAAGAACCTACAGAGACGAGAATCGCTGACCTAATCTCCAATGAAATTCACCTTGAATTTGATGCTTACTAAAGAACTTAGTAACAGAAGGATGCACTTTGAGCAGTATCCGACGAGAAAAAATTGCCACGTTTAACTCGCTGGGCGTAACCTTTTTGGTTTTAGCAAGGTTTAGCGAGGATTGGGCCGCAGTGCCATGAACTAGCGACGGTGAAAGCTGGGAACTGGACACGAAGCGCAGGCTGCTCGTTCAGTCCGGCCGTGCTACCTCTCGTTTAGTCCTTGCACGGTCCGCTCGATGATAAACACAAGGTGTGTTTTCATCAAGTGGCCATATTCCTTGGGATATTCGCTGGATGACGGTACTTCTATATGAAGAATATAGGATGAAAAGATGCGAGATGGTGGTAGGTGGAGCGATCACTATATGGACGGATGGATGGGCAGAAGCCCGAACGGACAGACAGACAGGCAGATGCACGGACGGACGCATGAATGGATTGATGGAGGCACAGACGGACATTTGGACGGACGGACACATGAACGAATGTACGGGTGGACGCAACGACATGAACAGGGACGGACGCCCGGGTGGATGGACGGACGCCCAGATGGACGAACGGACGGATGGATGGATGGACACAGGGACGGACGAATGGACGCACAGGCGAACGTACGGATGAACGCATGGGTGGTCACACGGACGGGCACACGGATTGACGGAAGCACGAACAAATGGTCGAATGGAAGCGCGGATAGACTGATGTACGCTTCGCCCCACTAATCATCATGCACTTCGTAGATACGCTGTAATTTTTCTCCTATTCATGGTATTTGACCTTCACCAACGGGCTTAGCAGCGTGGCACTTATGTTGCTGCAAGCGAAAAAGAGGGCCTTGCGCGAAAGAATCAAACGGAACAACGAAATGTATCAATGAAATGCGGCAATGAATTGTAGCACCCTCAAGTGACAAGTCAGCTCAATAAAAGATCACACTTCCTTATTGTAAGCAACTGATCGCCGACAAAGCCATGATCGAGAAAACAGCAGCAATCAGAAAGCGGCGCGTACAATGAAGCACGCAAACGGTGCACTTTTAAAGGTTTTATTTGACCATAGATTGGCAAAAAGCATAGATGACCTTTGGAATCAGACTCATTTGCAAATGCATTATTCAACACATGTTATTCAAGGCACTGACTTACGCAAATCGTTAACGGGGAGGCCTCATGCTCTCCCATAGTAGAGCACTAAGTGCTCTTAATCATCAACAACTTTTTCAAAACACACTTGCTAACCAAGTCACCAAGTCTTCTTCACCAAGTCTTGTAAATTCTGTACATAATCATCATGTACATTGTCCATATTGTGATTAGTCTATATATGTAGTGCATGTAGTCATTAGCAACATGGGTTAGGGACACCCTATGGACTTGGACACTTTTCTTTAAATGTGTCATGTATGTTGTTTATGCCATTTGTTTGTTATTGTGCTTGTTGTATAGACGCTCGTTCCACAGGTTTCTTGTATTCCACGATAGAATTAAACTTTTTCGAAACACATGTGACACCCTTGTCATGGTAGGGTCATCCACCCAAAACAAAAAGGACCCGTCCTACGACCCGAGGTAGGACCTTTACCGAGGTGAACATAACTGGATGATGAGGGCTCGCTGACTGTTACATGCTATGGGACACAGCGCTTTCGGGTGCCAACTCCCTTTCCTTTCTGGCGACGGTAGACGCTGGTTCTATAGGTTTGTTGCATCCCACGATAGAACAAACTGTTTCAAACACCTACACATCGCTCAAACTAACCAAAGCTTCTTTGCCTAATCCACTACAACCAAGGAACACGCAATTTTTTTTCAGCCGGACTCACTTGGGTTCTAGTCCACCAAAAAATGACTCACGCAAGTGACGAATGTGTTGATGTAGTTTACTTTGTTGGACACCGATGCAGCTGGCCAACTTCGAGTGGTCGCACAATAAGTAACTTTCTTTCCTTGGAATACAGCAAGTATAGTGCGCTACCAACACCGCCACCACACGAACACTTTACGTCTCCAGACAAATGCTTGACTACGCCGCAATAATGCCACCCTGCTTTGATGTTTATGGCTGAGAGAGTGGGTTTTACAAAATTATTCTCCTCTCGAATTGGAATGGCTGACATCCATTTTACGACAGCTGTGGTAGCGAGAAAACAATACAGCGGATCTTCTGCGACTGTTCTCGCTACATTGCGCAGAGAACATCTTTAGCAGCCGCTCTAGCTCGCATAGATCAGAGACTAATGACGCAGAAACCAATCGGGAATCTTGGTGTGAGAATTCATTGTGGGTGAAGGCCTCGAAGGTGGTGCTTAACTTCTTGAAGGCAACAGACGTCCCCGGTGACTTATGGTGTGATGATGCCTGTGAAGTATGACTTTGTGTGTAGGTACCCTCTCCTCTCTCTTTCTTTATCTTTAAAACTTTCCGACCCCATTCTTTTGTGTGGGGTAGCTTACAAGTCCTTCTAGACGGGTTAACATCCCTGCCTTTCCTTAGCCTCCACTTACTTCTCAAACACGGTGTCCAAGCTTTTTGACACCAGATTCTCCAGTGATCAGTGCTCGATTTTGCGTGTTTTATTCCCGTATCATCAAGTACAATACTAAGAACTTTATTCAAAGAACCGATCAAGTGCCACCCCTTGAGGCGACACCGTGGGCTGCTCCCACGTGGCGTACCATCAAGTATGAGATATAAATGGCTGCAATCAATTAGGGTTTTTTTCGTTGAAAAAGATAACTCGCACAAAATGATTTTATCTAGAACTTCCCAGGAAGAAGTTCACCGGAAAGACGCAATAACAAATTTCCTCCCCCCCACCCCTCTTCCACCATAACACGTGCCTCTGATCAATAAAATCAGGCTGGTGTATTAACGCTTGGGCGTTAAATTGGGTGCAAGTAGGCATACGTATAAAGGTTAGGCGAGATAAGGATGATAGTAAATATGACATCGTCGTGTAATTAGTTTGACTCCACGGTCATATATGTACAAATGCCGACGGTGGCTCTTCCACAAGCTGCACCACCTCCCGTGCCACCAGCAAAATCTTCAGCTCATAAACGCATCGTTCGATAATTAGAGCCATTCGATTTGGCGAAAGTGTCAAGCGGAGCTATCAAGCCTGATGTAGGCAGCGGATTGGATAAGCTATCAAAATAGGTCTAATTAAACGACCGAATGAGGGCACTTTTCTATGACGCCATTTTACTATTAATCTGAAATACAAACATGCAATACACATCTGCAAAGCCAGTTTCTCTTCGAGTGAGAAGCACAGGTGACACGGAGACGTACAAACGGATTTACGAACGGAACCCACAAAGGAAAATGGTTGCCTTCACGTAACGTGCCGAGTCACCTCACGCAGAGTTAGGACGCAATCAATTTCCCCGGCGTCAGCTTTCCCTCCACTATGACCACGGGAACAAATAAAAGTAAAATACAATTTGGGACCTATAATGGCGTGGGATGATGAATCCTAATTATCTCTGCCTAAGCACTTCTCCTGCACCCCTTCTAGCGAACACTTGATTAGCTGCCAGCACTACCCAAGCGATATCTTCCTAGAACGCGCTCACCAGTCCCGGTATGAAACGGAAGGGCATTAAAAAGGAATCGAAAGAGATAATGCGGAGGTTTCCGCTGGTCGAAAAGGCGCTATTTCCACGGAAGAGATGCCCGGTATAGGCGATTTATTATTAAACATTTTTAAGTACTTCCCTTTTATTTACCCTCAGACAACCGGTCACTTTTATCGCACTGTTTACATAACTGCAGTAATTCCGTGATGCTCTGAACCGCACGTTCATAGCGAGATAAGAGTTAACCACTGCAGCGGGTTCTCAGGAAGGAGTAGCTAGTAGATCATTAGTTGGAGCACTGTTCACCACCCACGTGAGAAAACAGGACAAAAAGAAGCAGCAGAAGACGGCAAAAAAAAAAAGGAATAGAAGCAGAGCAGATGGAAGAAGAAAATAAAAACACGAAAAGAAATAATAAGGAAGAAGTAAGTTTGTAAAAGCTTAAAAAAATTAGCACGGAAACATTCAAGAAACAGAGCAAACGCATAATTGTGGGGGATGTAGGAAACATTTAAAGGTAAAGCGCGTAAAAAAAGAAGAGAAAACAAAGTGGCGCGATAGGGCGAATTCCGAGAACGTCAGAGCGTGGCAACGAAGGAACATGAAGTGAGCAGACAGGCGTATAGAGAATAAGCGAAAAAAGAAAGCGCAACTTCTCGGAATATAACCTGCTGCATTACGTCGACTTGGCCGGCTTTGTGGTGGTGCAAGTGGCGTGGATTTTCTCTTGCGGACGAAAATCTGTTGAGGCATGTGTAAGGCGATATAAGAAGCCCACGCCATTTTCCCGCGTCTTAAGTCACGGTACTTCTCTGATCTCGGCTTAAGAGCTGTAGTGGTCGCCGCTCTCCACACACGATAAGGGAAGAGACGCAATGACGAGTCCTTACAGGGCATGTGCTTGTAAACTAAGCTTACAAAGCAGACGAGCACTGAGAAATAAAGAGACAATGATATACTTTTGCAACCAGCTTTTGATTGCGTGCAATCGAAGTTGACGTTATGCTATAGCGTGGAGCATGTCATCTCATTAATGTTATCTAAATAAAACAATACAATTATTTTAATAGATGGAGCTTAACGCTGAGTTCCTACAGAAATGTCGCGCCAAAAAACAAACATCCCGAGCACCTTCGAGCAAGCTCCTCTGACAGCATTTACTTTGAGGATATGGCAAGGAATTTTTACGTTGATATGGTCTTTCATTTTTTTAACCATATTCTGTAGATGGTATTGTTCTCAGATATTTCGCACTTGCGCTTTGAACCACCATGAAGCAGCAAGCCTAGGCCTGAACGGCCGGTCATTGTTCGACCTTCTGTAAGGTGCTTTGCCCCTAACAGAAGGAATACACCATGACAGATCTATGCTGATGTGTGACTGCCCCTAACAGCAACCTCGGTCAATAACTATGCTGGTCTGCAGTAGTTCCTTGGGATACAGAAGGATGAGAATAATATAAGAATCACTTATAGAACAGTTTTAACATAAAGTGCACAAGAAGAGTCGTTAGATGAATGAATGAATGATCTTTATTAAGGTCCTATAGGTCCTGCTAGTGTCATAGCTCAAAGCGGGCTGCTGCCACGTTGAAACCGAAAGGCTTAGCCTTTCAGCCGCTTCGCCGGCTCTCTGGACTGCCCATAATATCTACTCTAATGTAGGACTGCGCAAGCTGCGAAAAGGGGCGTTCGCATATCTTTTTACACAAACGTTTCAAAGCATTCACTGAAACACACTTCATTCATTCATACGGTAAAAAGAGTAATGTGTGAAGGAAAGGGATGATACCGAACAAGATTTACAACTTGATGTGGCTTGTTGTGAGCACTACACCACAGGTTTATTGAGACAACCAGGGTGACAGACCTTCATAGTATCACGAAACTATTTTTAACCATTTCGTCTGCCAATTACAAACCGAATCTTATAAACCTCAGTGGTTCCTAGATATTCCTTTCACCGATTTGATTTTTAAAGGGTATCGACTTGATGCGATTGGGTGCAATTTGTAACGCATCTCGTAAGGAACATATTACGTTTTCAGAAAGTTTATCCTTACAACGGATTTCTTTTTCTTAAACTATTTGTGCGCTTCCTTTAAAGATACGCCTTCTTTTCCACCGGCTAATTCCTTAATTCGCTTCTGAAGGGCCTTATAGGGTTTGCCTGGCAATTTGTCTTGCACCGGAGACTCGTACTTTTCGTAATTCATTTTTGAAAATTTATGCGGTCACAATCTATTGTCGTCATGTTACACTTTTTACACCTCTTCCCGTCCCCATCATCATCCCCCATCCCTCTTATTTTCCCCCATCCCATATCACCTGTGTAGGGTAGCAGGCTAGAGCAAACTAGCTCAGCTTGACCTCTCTGCCTAATAATAAATTTTTACTCGCTCTCTTCGAGATTGCTGCTCTTGCTATGTTAAGTATACGCAATGGACAAGCAGTCACATGATAACGACCGATTATCACTGCCCACTCGAAATTACCACTAACAACCATGATTAGTGCGAGAAAGGCACCTGATTCCTGCAGCTGCTTCCTTTGATCTATAGTGGGCCTTACAGCCCACACAAAACATGCACATAGAAACCACTCATTGAATTGTAAGCAATACTTCAGCTTTATACTAAGTCAAACGATCCCCGCATGCAAGTCTACCAAATAACGCGATCATAAGAAGTCAGGATGTATTACGAAGTAAGACTAGCAGTTTGATGCTTCAGTGATTGGCCTGGCGTCACGTTAACAAAGTGATAACAAAAAAAAAAACGTGGGCACTGCTGCGAGTGAACAAGATTCTGCGCTGTATTAAGCTTAAATATGAAATAAAAGGGACGACATATTTTTTACACACTTAACTGCAATAGGACGAAGAATAAGATAGAAAAAGGAGAATACATGTTCCTCGCTCCCGTCCTATATTCTCTGTAAGCTGGGCAGAAATGAACTATCACCAATTAGCTAAGATTTCCCTCCTGTTTAATGTATATACAACACGTGTGAACGCATAGGCTGTCTGCTTATTGCCTCCACAACTGCGTTGAGGCCTTCCCCAAGAAATACAGCTGCTTGGTCAGAGTGCCCATTTTCTGCCGGAAGCCGGTTGCACCACCCCGGCTTTCTCCTCACCCGCCACCTGCGTAATGATGAAACAAGCCCGACAGAGGTGGCAGGCTCATTTTATCTCTGTTCGAGGTGCATTCGTTGGTAGGGCTCTCCCTCACGCATCAATCTTCGGACTTGCGGAACAACATCACGTAGGCGCTGGTGTCAACGGCTAAATTGTGTCGTTGGTGTCTCTATAAATTGTATATCAATTTTAAAATAAGCACTCATTCGAAGAAAAGTGCTAATATTAGGCCCTAAAAAAATATTCTAGTCACAAATCTTTCCGCACTTATGTTTAATTTTTTTGATTAGCATATATGATGGTCAAGACACAGTAACTAAAGGCGTATTTATGAGTCCCCTGACTGAACTTTAAGTACCACTATTGATATTCGTCACGCAACAGCATCTCGCAAAGAGGTGATAACAGTTTGGTATCTTGTTTGCGAAAACTTAGGAAGGAGACTTAAGCAGCAGGTAACAAATCAAAAGAAAATAAATATGTAAAATGATCGAAAAGACTAACAAAATTTTAAGAATTTGTCTAGTGCGAGTGGTGTTACAAAGGTTTCTCGCATGCTGCGATTCCATTACGTCTTTTCTCGTCCCGACAAAAGCGCTGGAAGCTAAGCAGGGAGCGGTGGCAGGGCAAAGAAACTACCACGCCTCGTGGCCTTGAACACTTTTTTCTTCTTCGAATGCGCGGCTTTCTCAGTGTGATCGCGCGCGCATGCGTGGAATAGTAGCGGCCTCTCGCGGCTATCTCGGTAACTATGTGTTTTTGGTCACAGACGCACAGGCGATTTGTCACTCACGATGAACGGGGCTGACGCTGGCGACGGTTTTTCTGCGACAAGAGCTCTTTAATACTATCGCGTTAAAATTGTCCTTTCGAAATAAAAAAAGAGAAAAAAAGTGAGGGTTTTATTGCCATGTACTAAACTCCTGATAATAGAAGAAAGATCGATATTTAAGGCGATTCACTCCAGGAGGTAATGGCTAAACTAAATAGCAGACTAGGCGATTTGTTTAGCCTGACGGGGCTCAGACCAATCTTACATAAACAAGAAGCTTATTGACTTCCGGCATAAGCCGTGGGCCCAGCTTGCTCTTGCTTTCATAGAACTCGCTCGAGCTGAGAGTACGTTTTTCTAGAGCTGGTCAGTGAACTAACGTATTTTTTTTCGAAGACCTCTATCGGTACCATACGTTAAATAGTAAACCCCAATTATACAAAAAAGGAGCCGCCAATACGTAAAAAAAGAGACCTCAAACTTTCTGTGAGTAGGCTCTTTCAGCGGCTATATGAGGTTTAATGTAAGTTTCAATTTTATTTTTGGTCATGCTTTTTGGGGATTGAAGACACCTACTTTTCGCTGTAGCTGATTATGTAATAATTTGCTACCAGAAATAAAGTCAACCGCGCTGTATATTACACGCCACCCGAAGGCTTTTGATCAATAGTTTTAGTAAGAATTGCACGCAAACTTTCTTAATCTATCAAGGATTTACATGGCGTACCGCCTATATTATGAAAGTAAAATTGCGTAGTTGATTCAATATTTTCCTTCCAGTACAAACTCTATTCGCACTGCTTCCACTTATTCATTTAGCGCCGAGATTAGACTGGGTGCATAATTTGCAATCGCACATGAGAGAGAACATAACTCATCGATGCATGTTCTAATATGAGATTTATTCACTGAACAATAATCATGCCTATTTCTCAATAAACTCTTTAAAATACACATTTTATAAGAAATAAAAGTTTTCATCTTTTGGTTTACTTAACCTCAAAACTGGGCTGAATCGTCTTTCTTAGTTGGTAGTTTTAAAGCACTTCTCAAACAATGCAGTCAATGAAGACCGCTAAAGTATTTTAAAAAGAATCTCATGCTGCTTGTCGTTCCGTATCGCAAAAAGTATGTTCTTCATTTGTATCCCCCTTCAAGGCCCACTAGGCACCTTTTGCAAATAATAATACCAGAGTTTTCGAAAACGCCGTTTACTTTTCAAACAACATGATGCGATTCAAGGGTTTTGTACTAAGGTGCAAGGTAAATTATTGGGGTGAAATTACAATACTCTATGTGCATTCGGCAGAACTTCACTTCTGCTGGAATTCCTAAAAGCTGGACACGGCGCCAACAGAAAAATTACGTGTAGATATTTAGAAGTGGAAACATGGTCATTAAAAAATTGGGGGACCCTTCAGCTTTTACTATAAGAGTTGAACGCGTTAGCGATATTCCGTTCCTGGGGCACATTCCAAACACCTAGTGTATCTAAGTTTTTCGAACTTCCTATGCAACCCCTACGTGACCTTGAGGATGCAGTAGCGTGTATGCTTTTTGTGGTCGGCGACTGGATTTAAACGATGAAGTCATTACGATAACCCCATGTTCTGACACCCAATGTCAATCTATACACGCTTGTACCACGGTAATATTTCATGTTTTATTGTCAAGCTTGTATACAGGACGTGTGTTTTGTAAAGCATGAAGGTTACTTTCACTGCATTACGAAGCAGAGGAAGTTATTTTAGCTGTATTCACAGGCAGATGTGTGGCTCTGTAGTACAACACGCTCTTGCCACACAAACGACCCTTCTTTGATCCCCACTCATACAGAGAATTTTTTGTTTACTCTAATAGCACGTTCCTTTTCGGTCACGCAAAGATTATTTTCGCTTATAACCAAAGACCCCAACGCCCACACTGGTTATTCTGTGAAACAAGCTCTTTAACAATATAATGTTAAAACGAAGAGTAATTACCGTTACACGCATGTGTAAGCAATAGTCTCATTTATAAAGTCGCATCTAGAAGTGTCGTCTTCACGAATACAACAAATTTATATGATTAAAGCATCGATACGGGTGGTTGACAGGGCGCTTTCACTGTAACTTGCATGCCACTGGTAAACTGCATGCCACTGCTTTGAGCGAAAATTCCAAGTTTATTTATAGTTTTACTAAGTATAACAAGCAACAATGGGTGACACTCCTGGAGACGTTACAATGAGAACTAACAGGCAATGATGCCGACGAAACTATGAGGAATGTTAATATTATAACGCTAATATTTGGGGTTTAACGTCCCCAAAAGCACGATATGATTATTAGAGACACCGTTGGGAAGGGCTTCTGTTATTTCAGCTATCCGGGGTTCCTTAACGTGCACCTAAATCCACTTACAAGGGCCTCAAGGATTTTTGCCTCTATTGGAGAATATTATTACAATTGAAATGTAAATCAGGAGAAAGAGTAGTGGACCAAACTCTCGCCAAGGACTGAACCTCTGACGCACAAATAACGCGTCCGATGCTCTACTGAGATACAATGGCTGTCGTCCTTCCATCCACTTTATATAGTATCTATTTTCGTTTAAACGTGAGAAAGTTAGTCAGCGCCACCTATTACTTTTACGGTGAGTGCATCTTGAATACCCTCTTAGCCTATAGGCATAACATACTAGGTGGTATTACTACAAATAACTGTGTCTATGGATACGCCTGAATAGGTTTTGGCATTCATGGCGTTGTTGAAACAATTTTTGTGTTTGACAGCTCGTCCGTAGATCACGGAGTCAAATGCTAGCCACGGCATCAGCATCTTTCTAAAGAAAATTGTGAGGCCTACGTGGTTAGATTTATGGGCGATTGGGAGACTTGGTGAGCATTAAATTCACATACACAACATACTCGCTAAAAAGCTTCAGTATCACAATATTCGGGGCCATCCACAACGACTTCAATCATAATCATATCGTGGTTCTGGGATGTGAAACACTAGAAACTGTTATTGTAGGTGTCCTGTCACAAGCAGTAGAGCACAGTACGCATACAGAGGACCGCGGACATACATACATACATACATACATACATACATACATACATACATACCTACATACATACATACATACATACATACATACATACATACATACATACATACATACATACATACACACATACACACATACACACACACATACATACATACATACATACATACATACATACATACATACATGCATACACACATACATACATACATACATACATACATACATACATACATACATACATACATACATACATACATACATACATACATACATACATACATACAATGTGAACGAAGGGCACAATTGCTAACAGACTTCTTTAGTGCATCATTATAAAGAAAAAAAATTCAAATTGGTACAGGCTCCTTGCATAGCTAAATGCACAGATACGTAGTTCTGGATTCAGGTTTGGAATAAATTGGATTAACCCTTGACAATCGTTTGTCAAGGGTTAAGCATCAGCTAATAAGTGCGTCGTAAAGAGCAGTCGATTCCTACTGGTTCTTTGGGCGACATAAGAAAATTGCCTTGGATATTGACGTCACCCGAAAATTGCCCCTGTCTCAAAAAAAATAATAAATAAAAACTGTCGGGACTTCCCGGACCCTTATCGTTTGAGTGATGAATAGCTTTAGAAGCAGCGGTGACTTCAGTGTTACACGCTGTACCTTGGGCTGACTACTGAATAAGAGCCGTTGCTTCGTAAAAGTTAGTGGGCGTAACTCCCTCGGGTCTTTTACCACCGGCTTCGGAGAGGGCTTGCAAAGTAAACGTCCTCCATCATCTAAGAAAGTTGAAAATTAAACAAAAATAATGTTGGGAGAAACACGTAGTTTTCATGCTTTATTTTCTATATTTCTTAAAGTGAAAGCATTCAGAATTTCAATCTCCTTTTTATCCTCCTTTGGACAACGAAAATTCTAATTGTTTTTTCCTTGCTTTAGTACTTCTCTCTCTGGCTTCATTTTGTGGGTTTATTGTTTAAAAATGAAACTCAATAAATGCTAGCTTGGGAGACTCAAAAAGCTCATAGTTTTTGTACATCAATCATCTCTCTGTGATAGCTGCAGTCGTAAATCACACCCCATTCACTGTTCTATGCACGCTTTTGGTACCTCGTGTGAAGAACTGTACGTGAGGACATGGCGATAAAAACTAGATTGCTAAAGTGTAGGTATATTATTAATTGTTGAGTGTTACGTCCTAAACCTATGATGTACTTATTACAGACGCCGTAGTGGAAGGCTCCGTTAATTTCGACAACCTAGAGTTTTTTAAAGTGCACTTAAATCTAAGGTCGCAAGACTTTTCGCCTGCAATGAAAATGCGGCCGCCATGGCCCGGATTGATGCCGCGACTTGCGAGTCAGCAGTGAAGCACTATAGGCACTAGACAATGGCTCAGGATGAGGCTCTCAAAGTGTGAACTGCGTCGCGCTCCCATATTTCATAAATTATTGAAATTCTTTTATTCATAAAGCTTGGTGCATATTTGAGTTGAATACTGATTATAGAGGTCTATCTATCTATCTATCTATCTATCTATCTATCTATCTATCTATCTATCTATCTATCTATCTATCTATCTATCTATCTATCTATCTATCCATCTATCCATCTATCTATCTATCCATCTATCTATCCTTCTATCTATCCATTTATCTATCCTTCTATCTATCTATCTATCTATCTATCTATCTATCTATCCTTCTATCTATCCTTCTATCTATCTATCTATCTATCTATCTATCTATCTATCTATCTATCTATCTATCTATCTATCTATCTATGTCTGTCTATCTGTCTATCTGTCTATCTGTCTATCTGTCTATCTGTCTGTCTATCTGTCTATCTGTCTATCTGTCTGTCTGTCTGTCTGTCTGTCCGTCCGTCCGTCCATCCGTCCGTCCAGACTAAATCTTCATTTCATTCCATTAAGCGAAACACGAGCGTTCATGCGTGCTGAATATTCCGAAGCACCCCCCACAGGAACCAGAGTCTCTTTAAAGGCAAATGCTTTAAACGCATCATCATACGCTAAAGGTGGCTGTCGGCGTCGTCAACCCGAAGTAACGCAAAAGATCATCGTAATGAACGACTTCGTTTTGTGACGTCATTTTAACATTGCAGATTATATGGGGCATCGCTATGACGTCATTGTTACGTCCCTATCATGCAACACAACGTGACATGACGGGCCATATTAGACGCATGGTCAAAAGATTCCTGTGGTGATACAAAACCGCATGCGGTGTACAAAACCTTTCTGGAGGGGAAGGAAAAGAATACAATCGAGTGGGACAAAAACATTGTCGTTATTGACGAATTTGCAAGAAACCACCTGTTTGTTTATTTTTGCATATTTAAGAAGCCCACTAGTTACCTCAACCTTCTAGTTTTTTTGCTTTCTGATTTGCTGCAGGAAGCGCGTTTTTTTGCAAGTGTTGTAGCTGCCTTTACGCTTTTCTGCAAGGACAGAAAAAAATATCTCTAATATATAAAACGGATCTCAACCTTATGGTATAGCAATTTTGTAAGGCGGCTTAGATCATAGATGCACTATACCGCTTAAAGCAACTAACTCATTCTAAGACCAGTTTGTCCTCACGTTGCCGAAAAAAATAACTCTACAAACATGACTTCAATAGAAAAATTGCCAATGTGACGCAGGAACTATTCCAATGTGTCGCTACAAACATTCGCTGCGTTTTCGGACAAATTTTGCGACCAAAGTATACGTGCACAACACTGCACTCCGTGTTTGAGCCCCAGAACCAAACGGCGTTTTCCTGCCAGACCCCTCTCCCCCTTTCTTCCCTTCTTTCTCTTACTCTTTCTTTGCTTCTCGCGAGCCCTGTCGAGAGACGTGGTGCGGTTGTAGCGAACGGCGCAGGCGCAACATCGACCACCTGTGACTTGATTCTACGGCAATGCCCTCTTCCTCGCCTAGTGCCTGGAGAGATGAATGTCTTTTGTTTTTTTGCACTAGACTTTCTCCCTCTCTGCCTTACACTCCCACTTCATCATCGTTGTCTCTTTGATCACGTTCTTGTCCACAGGTTAACAAAAACAAACATGAGTATAGAAGAGAGAGAAGAACAAGGTTTTTTTTATATCGTTACTTTTTTCTTTTTCGTCTTTTTCCTTCTTTTTGTTCTCTGAATTCCCCTAACGGTTCCCTTGTTTGTTTTCCTCACTGTTGTCCTCCGTTCATTACTAACCTTGTTCCAACCTTTCCCATCTGTCCCATCACCTCCTTTCGATCACTCTTGCTCCTTGATCGATCTTCATCGCAACACCTCCGTGCACCTGGGGAAACTGATCGACGGCGCCGATCGACCGCCTACCCAGGGCCAGGTTAAGCCCCTGTTGAAACGCAACCGACACGGGGGTGACAGAGCTGTTGTGTCGCAGATCACGGTTTCGATTGTTGCTAACGAAATCTGCTGCTTTTCCCTTTGTTTTTCCGGGAGCTTATCTCATCGGTGGCCCCGGTTACTTGTGAATGTCGATGAACAATCACATGTATCATCTATGTTAGCGCGTACAGAATCAGCACTAATTAGCTATGATGGACTCGCTCTCGGGATTTCGTGCCGACCGGTTATGCCCCGCAATCTCCGACGGCAGCGCAGCTCTGCCCGACTGGCTCGCCCTACGCCATTTCCTGCCGCCGACAAGAGCTCTCGCCGAGTGGTGCCCCGTCCTCGGACTCCTGCGACCGTGTCCATCTTTGCTATCTCCTCTTTACTTCTGTCGTTTTCTGTTGTTCGCTGTCCCTGCGCCTCACTCTCTCCTTCCTCGCTATCTCTATCTCTTTGCCTTTTAATCTTATTCTTTCAATCACTGCTTTACCCCCACTCCTCGTGAGCTACTGTTGAGGTGTCCTCCGCCTGAGAGACAGTTACGGGGCTCACTTTTCTCTTCTTTTCATTTAAAACCACTCACAATTAGCTATGGTCAAAGAAGATTTAGTAACGTTAGCCTAGAAGTATACGATATTTGGGAATAAAAGTAAATATGACTTTGAAAGGAACGTTTTGTATGCAATCATAAAAGGTAATAATATGTGTCGCATGTTTTGCATAAGAAATAAAAACAGAATGAATGTTGTAAGGACATACGATGTTACTCATGAAATGCCTCTCAGGTATTCTGACGCAAGAGCTACGTGACTTTTGTTAGATAGCATGCTGTTTGTGTAGGTTTCCACAAAAGAAGCACGCAGTATGGCGGTACAAATGCAATATTCCAATGTTATTCTCATAGCAACCATTTGTTTTCCTACAATGTTTTTTTCTGCCATAAAAATATATTATTTCTATGATAACGCCAGTACTGAACTTCGCTTAACAAACATATTATTTATCTGCAAGCGCATGTCTAGAATACCAAAAGTCAGCTAGACAGTAGAGCGTATTGTTTCTTTTCTTATATTTTTTGCACTTGTGGTGCAGAGTATGTGCGCATGGAATCTGATAAAATAATTTTTGGGAAATCCTGGCTCGAAAACGATTTTTTGGGTTAGGACTGAAGCGCGAGGATCCTACATCTTCATGTGTACTGCAGTTGAAAACTTCAAAATCGTCTCTGCCAGGCCAAACACACCACCTTTCACCAACAGATATCGCGTAATGACGTCTTTAACAGAGCTTAGAGATTTTCTTATTTGCGCTTTCCATGAATATCGGCTTCGAAGATATGTTTTTTTCATGTTTTTTTTTTCCATAGTATGACAAATATAACGCGAGATTCCTCTGTCGTTTATCCTTGAGACAGCGGGACCTATTCTCGGCCGTCAAGGCCCAGAATGCATCCTGTTAGCGTAGGAGCAGCAGTTGAACGCCTTGAACCCTAGACCACCGTGAAGGGTACATTCATTAAATTACTGCTATGGGTTTTGACCAAAGAAGCTAATGCGAGTTCAAGCCATATGGCCGTATTCCTACATAAATTATTTCAAATGGCGCGCTAATTTATAATGCTTCACGTGTTTCCTGTTCATATACAGGGCAAAAAGGTACACAACAAGACCTAATTTTTTAAAATCAGAATTCTGATTGAGAGTCGCAGGTTCACGTTTCAACTCGTGTGCCTTGCAGGTGTTTGTAGAGTTCATGTTACAACAATTTGTTTATTTAGATTTTCTTTCAAACTTGCTCACTCAGCTTTGGCAAAATCAAAGTCATAACCTTCAGAATTAGGCAAGTGAAGAACGACGCAGAAAAAAGAAGAAACAGCTGCATAAAATAATGAGCGCACGCTCTATGACCTTTTTGGCCGAAAGTTGGAGAATTACGGCAATTCGTACGTGCCCCAATTTCGTGCCTGTCACGCCTGGCAGCATGGAAAGATGGCTATATTTAGAAAGACGAACCGATTCTTTTTTTTTTGTTTTCGTTTCCTGCTTTATGACTTTTTCCGGTATGGCCGCTCCAGTTCTGTTCAGGCTAAACTAATTCTGAAATCTATTTCCGTCTTTCCTGCGTGGAGCGTCTTTCGCTTTTTTGTGTTTTTCCTTTTGCAAGTCCAAAAACTGCCTCTACTGCTGTGCGTAGGCAGAATGAATAACGTCAAACACACTAAATATGCGATCGTGCTTTTCTAGTTTTTCTTTTCTTGTTTTGTACCAGTTTTCAAAGCAACGACTAGTTGCAGCGGCTTGTGCGCCAGAGCAAGCTCTACTTCCCTTTCCTACACTGATTTTTCGTTTGTTGCGGTTATTTCCCCGGAACAGGGATAATAAATCATCTCTCACTTCACAAATCTTACTACTGCTCTCTCATTGGTGGCTTCAACGTTTTACGGTGGCCTAAAGGAGTGTGTCATTTCTCTGCTACCCATGATGTCACGTGCAGGAATGCCAACCTAAACGTTTGCGTTTCGACGGAGGTTCAAAAAAAAAATGTTCCGCTATTTTCAGCGCAGAACTCTCAGACAAACCTTGGGCCGTCCAGCGAGCCGTAAAGGCAGCGTGGGAGTAACAACTCCAAGCGGCTATCTATAGGCGGCTCCAGGTCCAGGACCTTTATTCACCAGTCTGCAAATGAAGTCATTTCATCATCAGTTTTCTCATGATGATTTCTATTCCTTTTTGGTTGGTTTCAAGAGTTGAAGGTCCTAAAGAGGCTGAGGTTCTCAGAAACACAGCAGAGTTTCCCAGGAGCACACCATCTTGAACATGTTCTCACAGTACACAGGCTTTCAGCATTTCAGTTCCGTTGAAACGAGACTGCTGCGGCCTGAATCAAACCCGCTATATTTTGGGTCAGCTATTGCGTAACGTAACTGCATGCGCTGGGAACGCAGCAAAATACGAAGAAGAGAACAAATAGTTGAGCGAATGAATGGAGAGCTCGATGTTTCGTGATGATTGTGCTTTTCTGTTTGCTACGCAGGAACTAGCGCCTCCTCTACTGCAGGAACTAACGACAAATAGCTCCGCCATTTCTGTGCTCAAGATTTTCAATACGAATGGGAACCTGGAATACTGTCATAACTTTTTACTTTTTATTGAGCGTAATGATGTTTAAATTAAAACATAATTTTGTACGATTTGCCCCAACGCAGTATGCGGTGAGGGAGAGAAACACATTTCAGAAAGGAAAGTGTGTTGCCCCCACTTTCAAATATCTTACATCAGCCACACCAGCTTCCCTCAGTATCGTTTACCTAAATTACAGCTTCGAAATTACTTCTAGGGATTTATCGTAACAACCCGCATTGAGAAAGCGCGCGTTCTTAGAAAGCGTGTGTTTCACTATTGACCACGGCAGGCGTATTTCGAAAGGAACGTAATGCACAAGCGTCATTCCACTAAAATTAAACGTGTGCCAGCACGTCGAAAGAATGCGGCCGTTCCGAATTCTCCACTACTCCGCGGCTCAATCATATCTTGGTTTATCTGCATATGTACTAACTTTGATATAAAATTGAAATAAACTGGCGTAGTGTTGAGCCGAATGGAAGAACGGGGTGCGTTCATCGCTGCTCTTCAAGCGGGTCTTCCGTTTTAATTTTTCTTCCTTTCTTTTTATTCTTTGATGCATCTTACACTGAATAATCCACTTTCTGCCATCGCATTTATCTCCACTTCAAAGAGTCACGCTCCCCACTCGGAGTGGAGGCGTTTTACGGAATGTTTTGTCTGGTTTAGTTTTCCAACTCGAGAAGCTTCAATTTTCTGTTTTGTTCTGATATAACTGTCTCACTGTGAAGAGATCGACCTCTTCGATGAAGGTGTGCCTTCATCTGACCGTGAAAAACTGAAAGCATGCCCGGCGTTTACCGAACGGAAGAAATACGCTCTGACATTTCCGGAGAATCACTCGACCATAGCCTTCATCGCTAAAAACCAAACTTCTAGGTGTCAAAGAATCCCACCTCACCGAGAAGTATTTTTTAGTTTGATATATTTGTTCCACTCACGCTTTCCACTTATACCGTTGTTCTTATTTCATTCCTCCTTTTCACATCCCCGAGTGGAGTCTTTAAAGAATGCTCTCCTCCCTCCTCCTTGGAAGCTCCTTGTGTGAACACTCCTCGTGTTACTAGAAGCTCCTTCTCGCTCCAACACAGGCTACACCCCCCTTTCCCACCAATGAGTTCGACAATCCTCCATTTTTCATTTCGCAAAATTAAATTGAATTGCTCGCCAAGTGAAGGAAGCGAGGCGTCGCAGAAAGGTGGCTGTCGGTGAAGAGCTGGAACGTAATGAAAGAATAAAATCCGCTGCGCTGAGCGGGTGATAGATTCCTTTAGATGTTTTTATTTGCGTCCGGTTTGCTTTCATATAAATAGTGAGCAACACTGACGGGGATGTTGTTATTGCTTAAAAACGAACGAAAAAAACTCAATATTTGCCAGAAAAGCTATTTGTCTAAGGAAGCTAAAGAATTGACATTGTTTTGCTCTTGTACATGTGTCGGTTTTCGCTGCCACAAAAACAGTAAACTTGAAATAATTAGCGCAGACACACCTCTGAAGCTATATTCGACTTTTCTCAAGACGACGAAAAAAAAATGTGCCCAAAATCAGCTTAATCTATAAAGCGACGTCACTTTGCAGCATGACACGTTTCAGATACCATACTCTGGCCTTTCGTGCAAATCATGGTCATCGGTTGCAGTATTTTGTTTTTGTCTTCTGGCATATAACCTACTGTACTAGTGGGGGCAGACTGAGAGTTTTAATTAGTATAAAGAACGTTGAGAATAATGCTCGATCCGGATCAGGTTGTTCGATAAAGGCACACTTTCAAATTGCAATCAGCCCCATCAAGATCAAGACGACTGTTACCAGCGCATGGTAACCTGGTTGCCAAATTAAGATTCTACTTGATTTTACACCAAGCTCGGTACGGATCAATGTGGCCTGTGTATCAGTGATCGTTGTGTGAATCGCGATCAAGAGATTTTATCTGTATTGGCCCTTAACGCGTTAAAAAGTACGTGTGCGACACCTCTACAAGTTAAGGTAGCCGAAAGAAATCGCGGGAGTTTTAAAATCTGGCGCGTTTTCTGCGTTCGTCTCAAATGAAGTCGCGTTTTTTTATTAAAATGGAAAATCAACGAAGGAGTCTTCGTCATGGTTACTTGGCGAAGGCTACCCCTTTCCACTTGAATGTTACAAATAAAGGAAAAAATCTAAATAGCATATATGCATATATACAGTCCTAGATAGGTGAGAGCAAAAGTTCTCCTACGGTCAGAACAAACACGTAGCTGCCACGCTCAATTTTACCTATAGTCCGCTCAGTAGCGGTCACAAATCTTCATTTCTTCGAAGAAGTGTTGCAGCACATTCATTGCTTTGCCATACGTTTTGGATGGCCATGGGCCTTGTATATTATTCAACGCAAAAGGCCGCTCAGGATCTGGCTTATGGCGTTCCTGTGCGAGTCGCCTTCAGTGTGTGTCGTGTTTCGAATAGTCGAGCAAGAGGGGACAGATGTCCACGTCGTCGTGGCCGCATGAGCATGGTGACGATGTTGCACGCTGAATACGAAGTAGGAAGTGCTTTGTGAAAGCATTTCCGAGTCGTAGGCGATGAATGAGTGTGTGGATACGTCTTGGGAGGTCACGGTTTCATTGGTATTCAAGATTAGAATCAATAGCACAGTATCGATTCCTTTGTTTCGTCTGGGAACCTGGTATACAGGCATAATTCATGTTTTGTTGTTCCTAAAATTCTATTTACATCATATTGAGATACAGGAATGAGCCACGTTTGCGTAGAATAATGAGCGGTTTTCGCCAATTCATCTGCCTTTTCATTTCCCTTGAATCCGTAGTGACTGGACACACACTTAAATGCAACTCGATGATTCAACTTCATAGCTTCTAAGCCCCGCCGCGGTGGTCTAGTGGCTAAGGTACTCGGCTGCTGACCCGCAGGGCGCGGGTTCGAATCCCGGCTGCGGCGGCTGCATTTCCGATGGAGGCGGAAATGTTGTAGGCCCGTGTGCTCAGATTTGGGTGCACGTTAAAGAACCCCAGGTCGTCTAAATTTCCGGAGCCCTCCACTACGGCGTCTCTCATAATCATATAGTGGTTTTGGGACGTTAAACCCCACATATCAATCAATCATAGCTTCTAAATCTCTTTTAGTATAGCGTATACTATACACACAGCAATGTGTCTTGAAGCGGCATTTTCCACACATGCGAGTTCCGCCAGAGGGTATGTAATTACCACCCATTTTCTTGGTGTCGTTCACAGTTTAATAAAGCTTACGGCTAGCAAAATTGCTACAAGCTTCAACGTTGTTGAAGAGAAGAGATGGTTACTGGCAGCCGACATGCATATTCTTCACGCAATTCTGGAGTTAAAAATGCTGAGACCCCTGTCTCTTTGGCGATGGAGCCGTCAGTGTACACGTGAGTGTATCCTTGGTACCTGTCAAACAGGTGGGTGATGCCAACTGCTCTGCAGCAACGATATGGTACTTCATGTTTGCTGCGAAATCCTTCTATTGACGTTTCAATAGTTGGTGGCTCAAGAAGTCATGGCGTGTAGTTTTGGTCCAGTGGCTAATGTGTCGACACAAGAAGCCGGGAAATGTACTGTTGGTACATATGGTGTATTTTCGCTCGAGCACGGTTCACGATGTGTGATGTGAGCGGATGTGAAGGGTGTTGCGTGACTAGACGAAAGAGGTGCTGACCGGTCTCAACATTTCTAATTACTATAAAGTTTGCTTCTCTTGCCTCTGCCAGTGTCAGAGAACTGCAGTCGTCTGTTTTCTTTAACTCTGAACGACACTGAACAGTAATATTCTATTTCATGTAGGTAACCAGCCGGTTGATATAACAGCCGCTGTTCTGACTGCTCCTCTTCATACCCACGTGTTAGTACGTCTGCCGCAAACATTGTAATCGGTCACATCTTGCTGCTCACCCAACTTGACTCATCAACTTTCGTGGAAACATAGACAGCAGGCTTGAAAATTCATCGTCGTCTCAATCTAATAATTCATGTTTCCCAAGAATTTCTCGTCACTTATTTCTCCGCGTTTTTTATGTAAGTCAGCGCGCATTGATCAAGTCGATGGAAGTAAGTAAAACAAATAGCCAAGCTTAATTTGACGAACTCGGCACAGTTTGCAACATGCTTTTTTAACAGACGTCCTGGTAACCGGAGTGTGCCACCGATAGGTGACTGGTAGCTACCCTCGATCAGTGTATACATTTTGTCACTCTTCATCTCCGCTTTTCAAAATTGTCACAGTTGCATTATTTTCTCGCGTATAGGGCAGTATAACCTCTAATGTTACTTTACTACTGAGCGTTGATCGGTAAAGCAGATTTAACAAATCGCACAGACCCTCGTGAAGAGACGCAACGCCAGTGGTGCTCTGTTGCTATGCGCTGCTACCTAACAGAAAACAGCTCTTTCTTGGAAGCACAGTTTGTTTATACGTACCAAAAAGTACCATCCATGTAAATTGAATTCGCAGATGACGTTGAAATCATTTAAATGAAGAGTTCATGACTGCCTGCAATGAATATATTGGCGCTTTAAGTGAAGAAACAGATTTGTTTCTGGGTGGCAAAGTAGGAGAATGCTAACATAAGTAATAGTATTTCATTTAAGCCGTTCGAATCTACACTCTATGAATAAGAACAGAGAAGAGAAAATACGGGAGGGAGGTATAAGACAGCTCATAGAAAACAATTTTCTATAAGCTACTAACACTCACTACCGTACACGAGCGTAGCCCCTGGGGACATAACCACCTTCCCTTTCGAACATTTTTTCCCATGGCATACAGAACGAAAAATTACCGTTTCGAAAAGGTGCTTCCCCCCCCCCCCTCTGCAAAAAGTTGCTGCCTACGCCCGTGCCATAGTTTTATGCTGTCATGTTTCTCATATTTGAAGTATCCATGCTTGTTTCAACACGGAGCAATTTATACATTAAACAAAGTAGATGCATACAGCCAATTAAAATTCTAAGAGTTGTTTTCTTTTAGGTTGAACATGCAATCTTGATTCGTCGACAATGCTTTTTTCGATGCTGTATTGCCCAACACGAATGCACCTTTTAATGGCATAAGTGTTCGGCCTGGAGTGTGTACAACAGCTTTCGAAATTCTTTTTGGGCTTTGAGTAGCCGAGTTACGGTAAGTGAGCTTTGTACCTTGGCGGGTTTACAGCGCTTTGTGAGCGCTAGAAAAACAATGCCATAAAAGTAAATCTTTTCTTACAGTTCTCGTGAGACATAGCCATCTGGATGATTTGCAAACTTGCTTACCAAGACGGAAGAAAAAATTGTGAGGGCTATAGATCAATGAATCGATCAATCGATCAATGAATCAATAAGTCAGTCAGCCAGTATGTCAGATAGTCAGTCAGTCAATCAATCAATCAATCAATCAATCAATCAATCAATCAATCAATGAAATATTTAATCTTTTCACTATTGATTTTTACGAAAATCAAGTGATCTTCCTGTAGCCCGACTTGAAGAAAAGGGCTTGTTCTCTTGTATTTATTTACTACTGTTGCCATTATGTTTTGTGTGATCTACGCGTAGGCATCCTGATATTTGCGCCCATTCATCGAGTCTTGCTGTACAAACCTTCTTGCCTTCTTTAAAGCTACAGCAGAGATACAGCAGTTCCACTTGTCACTCGAGATGCTGATTTCGCGTGCCACTTTAAGTACTTGGACGGCTACTGCCTCTCCACAGCAGTAGGCATGGGAACATAGCCGATCTCACAGAAATAAAACAAAGTGATATTCACTCACAGTCTATTTTCGGGCTGCATACGTTACTCGGGAGTGCTACCCGGATAAGGCGTGTTCGATTTTTATCGCTGTTTCTTTTTGTACAAGTTCTGCATCAGTCTTGATGTCTTATGTGGTCAACAACGTCATTTCCATTTTTGGGCACACAGCTGATGATAGATGGCGCGCTAGGTGAGTGGCGCGTGGAGTTACTTACACGTGCAAACACCTGCATGGGCCTTAAAAGTATGTTTCACACTTTACTCCAATCTTTTAAACTTTGTGGACGTTGAGACAACCGTGATGAAAACAATAGATTTTTTTTCGGGGCAGGCTGGCGATGCTTCAACAGGCTTGGCTAAAAACAGAACACTTTGCTGATGTCATCTTTTTGCATTGCTGTGGTGTAGGCAAGAGGAAAACTATGTTATCGGCACTCTCGACCGATGCGACCACGTTCTTCGTGTAGTTCTACCGTGACATGCCGTGACGAGTGCTAAAGAAAAAAGCGAGTTGTTTTCGTGAAGCTAGGTCAACGGCACATCACGCACTTATAGAAGCACAACGTGCACGAGTCGCCCGGGAAGGAAAACATGAACGTCCTCGTTTAGCTTTCGACTCCTACACAGCAGGCATGCATGATAATGAAAAAAAGCACAGCATATTCACAGAGTGAATGATGGTGAGTTGGGTGAAGCGTCAATTCATCCATACATCTGTCCGTGTGTCTATTTGCCCGTGCACAAGTCTATGCGTCAGATCGCATTCGAGAATGGAGACGGTGCGCGGGTAACACCGGCGAGACGCGAGCCAAGGGAGCCGAGCACAAGCGTCTTCAACGCGCCCGCCGCTTCGTCCATGCCCACCCAATGATCCGCCACGTGCGGCGACTATCCACGAGACTGATATAGTCACTCGTTCTTCACGCACTCAGGCAAATAGCGCGCAGCAATCAATAGGTGAGTTGCGGCACTTTAGAGTAGCGGCAGAGTAACGACATCTAGCAAATGAGACGAGAAATTGTCATCCATTTCTTTTGCCTTCTTTTATTCCTCGTTTTTTCTTGTCTCGGTTGCGCGTGAGGCGTGACAAGGTTAGACTAAGAGGACATTCGCCCGTAAAATTCTTGCGCTCAATTGTGACCTGATGCCAACGCTGAGCGCGGTTGTTTGCAGCTGTTTGCGGCGTGATGTAAGCAAAAGCAAAACAGTTGCCTGGCAATAAAAAAGCTCACCACTTTGCCGTAGCCCCTTCCCTCTACTTTTTCGCATGCAATAAGGGTGCTCCATTAGCGGCTCATGACCCTGTGCCTTAAAGGGTCACTGGGGTTGTTATAATGCAATCTTGAGCATCTAATAAGAGAATCGTGCATAGAGTGTAATACACTGCTGATATTTTTCTTTTTCTTAAATTTTGTATACGTTTATTAATTTAGGGTGTATCATTTACGTACTCTATTTTTTACTCCATGAGCAGCGTGTTGTGGCTGTCTGGCCAGAAAACTTGGTTAACATCCACGCCTTTCGGCCGATTTCTTTCCTTCTTATAATTCTGGAATTCCACTGAATGAAGACAACTCTATGTGTACAGAGACGCAAATATTCAGAGATGTGGATCTTGTTCTCACGCAGCCTTGTGAAGCTACTCTGTTATGTCACAAAATTCGCAAAGCAACCTAGAGTATAAGGTACCGCCACAGTGCCATATCCGTCTAGCAAACATGCAACACAATTTTGTCGTTCTCCCAAGGTTGTGTGTGCAACCTTCTGAAAAGAAATTCGCCAAGTTTTCTGCGCGGCAACGTTTTCTTCGCAAAGCATTTGTGTGTGTTCAGGCAACAACCCACGCTGTTTTCAAACGCGTCCCCGCTACTCTAGAGGCCATGTGCCTTTTCGCCGCATCGTTTTCGCAAATGATACAATTTGCTCGGAAAACTAGACTTGGTCCCCCTGCTCGCTAGCGGCACAGATTGGTGTCTTTCCTAATGGCGACATTAAAGTTGTGTCGCCAAGCTTCCTGAATGCCCCTAAGTTCGGAATCCTAGATAAAGAAAAACATCGAAAAGAAGGGGTTGTTGGAAACAATTCTTTCTATTCCCAAGCGGTGTGTCCTGTATAGAGCAAAGCATCATCACCCTTTGTTTTACATTGCTCTTTAAGCCATGTAATGCAAACTGCTGATGACTCCTTTTGCAAGACTGTGTTTCTTCATCCACGCTATTACGCTTGCAGACTACCAGAGAAACTGAAGCACGCGGGAGGACACAGCAACAGTAATTTTGGAGTTAGGAAGAGAAAAAGATGACAAAACCATGACATTTTTTTAAGCGTAAGCGGAGGATATGCAAAAAGCGGTGCTTTTTGGGATGAAATTTTCAAATGCGAACCATTGAAAAAAGCCAGTTGCCCCTATTGGCAACCCTATCTCCAATTGGGGATGTAATACAATATCCGTGAATTTCAGTTAACCTTGGAGATAATCTTAGGGTCGCTCTCAGAGGTGAATACTCTCCTTTGTTCTCTGCTTGTTTCCTCTAGGAGATTCTTTCGTTGGCCATGTTTTAAATGCGAAGGCATTTCTTTAGTCAGGATATGTCAGGCGTCCATCAGAATCCGTCCAATCTGCTCTCTCATAGCAACAGCTGCGAGCGCACGCCTCCCTAGCAACCGGTGCCTCCCCGCTACGTCACGCTTCGGCGTCGGCTGCGGTCATCAACAGCTGCGGGCGCGCGCGCTTATCCTCAACCCTTGGAACTGTAGGCCCCACCTCGTTGACTTGAACGTGACATTCAGGCACTGCGCCGTGCTGCCGACCGGGCTGCAGAAATTAGGTGCCTTTCTCCTCTTCTAATCACTACCACCACCACGTGACATTCCACCACCTCAATGCAGTGAGTTTGAAACGCGTTCGTGGCGTTTGTGCTGTCAGCGTTTGTGTTGATAAAACGCTGACATTATGGACGTCAGGTACAGTGACAGGTGCAGTGCTTCGCCACTACTTCTCTCGCTGTTCATTCTCTCTACTGCCTGCACCCCACTCTCTCGTCCGCTCACTTGTACGTATATATAAGTGGAGTAAAGCACGCGCCTCTTTCTCAACAGTTTTCTGGCTGATGAATATGTAAATAAATGGTTATGAATCCTCATTTCGTCCTTGATTTACGCCATCAAAATTACTGCGCTGGTTCTCTCGGCGCAAAGAATGCATTCGCATTTCCTCACTATTCCCTTCGGGAAGGTAGGGACATTTTTTTTCTTGTGGCGATTGTAGCAAAACGTGCAGCTTGATTGCATTTCCGAACTTATAAAAAATCGTAAATGCCATGAATACCATTACTTCCAAATCAGAGCTGGCCATTATAGCAAACAAGAGTGTCGTGATTGTATCTTAGAGATACATATTTTCCTTTCTGTATCAAGATTCTTTTGAAAAATCTGTACCTCAGCAGTGAAAAACACCTATAATGTAATGAATATATCACGGCGCTGGGCTGGACGCGCGTATCTCGAGTGTCACTTTTTGTAAAGCCTTTCTTTGCGTAATGGAGGCACTTCGAGCATCAATCTATCTATCTATCTATCTATCTATCTATCTATCTATCTATCTATCTATCTATCTATCTATCTATCTATCTATCTATCTATCTATCTATCTATCTATCTATCTATCTATCCATGTATCTATCTATCTATCTATCTATCTATCTATCTATCTATATCTATCTATCTATCTAGGCGCCTATGACCTTCAGCTCTCCTGGCCATTTCGTTAATGGCATTAATACCAAATTTGGTATGGCATAACATGACTCTATGAGGAGCATTACTTACTAGTCCTAACATGACTATCATGAATTGTATGTCATGAATGTCATGATTTACATTTCATGATCTTGCTGCTCCTGCGGTGGTTTCGTTCACATGACTTGTTGCAAAATTGGGATGGTATAACATGACTGCAGCGCTCAAAGTCGCCGAAGCTCGCTAAAAAATCCTTCGCATTTAAAAAAAGTAACGAACATTACCTCTGCCGTGACTGCCCTATCATGAGTTTTATTCAGTGTGTGTTTGCTGCAAGAAACGACAACAAAATTTTTAAAATCTCAAATTTATGCTTCACACTGAACTGCTAAAGCTAATAAGAAATATTCCCGAATGAAACCCTAACGAGATTGATTTGTACAAATGTACTGCGCCTTAATAATGTCACCGAAGCTTAAAGATGCCTGCAGTGATGGCTTACATGTGATCACTTCTTACTCTGCGGCACAGGGGGAAGAAATTTTTTTCTCATTGAGGTATTAAACACAATATCAAATTTGTTGTTCCACGTCATCCACAAAGAAAACATCACTGAAATCTGTACAAATTTACAGTAATTGGCCTCTTCCCCATGCGAACAACGCCTTCAGCAAAGCACGTCGAAATCGTAACTGGTGGTCTTTGGCCTCCAATATGATCCGCCGCGCGCCAGTAGGCAGCCGCGTTGACCTGCATCAGTGGTTTTTTGGGAGGAGGTGGGGGCATTAACACGTTTGTTAACTAATATGTCCCTCGGTCTCCTCGTGTCGTCCCGTTTTGACCAGAAAAAATAGCGCGTCCCTCGTCAACGTCGGCACGCGTGGGCACACTATCTACGCAGGAAATTCCCCTTCTGACCGCGTGATTCGTAGAAAAATAGATGCACAAACTCGGTAAATCTAATGCAATACCTTAATTAGCTGAACTAAGCGACCGTCTTGCCCCCTACTAACCAGATTCTCTAAACGTCAGTTTCACAATCTCAGTATGTGCCCACGCCGGCTGTGGAAAATGACTCACGCTAATAACATGGAGTGATATAAACATGTCGAAAAAGTATCCGTGTCTAACCAAGTGAGCTCAAAGAACTGACCTACTATTGTCGTAGCTTCTTCCATCGTAAAACGTTTAACCCCAGTCACCTGAGGACCAGCACTATTTCCGGCTAGCTAGCTGCTAATGTTTCTTTTCGCACGCAGCTTTTTTTTTGTCGTTTGTTCACCGGTAAGAGCACATAAACATGATAGCTTCATGGGTGCCGTGAAAACGAGGTTCACATCATGCTTTTGTCCTATCCTCTTAACGTTGTGAGGAATGGCACGAACGTATGGCAAGATAACATATACTTGTCGGGCATCTGTCTTGGTGAAACGCGGGGTGGAGGACCAATCTGCTTGAGAAGGGAGGGTGCCACAGCATCAAGCAAGGTGGAAGGAAAACCTGATGCTACAAGGCGTGAAATATGGTGGTCGACGCTATGGATTACCTTTTAAGCGCATGGCTTGGTTAAAGCAGAGTTAAGGCATGAAAAGACAATCCCCTTTTAGTTCCAACACCTATGTCCTGAAAATCACGGAATGCCGTTGTTCTTCGTGCCGTTTATCTTAATCATCTTACTCTAGGGTCACATCTTTCAGGGCGCACTTCTGCCATTTAGCGCAAATGAGCTGTGCGTAATATGGTGGTCCGGCCTATGGCTCTTCGCTTTCCCGACAAGAATAAGCGGCTAACTTTGAGTGTTGAACCACGCACATTTCCGTGTTTTTTTTCTGTTTTGTTTTACAATATTTCCATGTTTTTTGCCGTGTTTCGCCCGCAATAATCTTAGCTCCTCCAAACGACCGCTGTTTCCTGTCTGTCTCTTTCATTCGCGAACGCAGCCCGCACAATACCGCCTACTTAGCGACGCTAAATCTTGGCTATGATCAATCATCTTTTACTTTTTTTGCTTTCACTGCAAGCCCTGGCCTCGCGAACCCCAGGAAATAGGGACGACTGAAAATAGCGCTAAGAAACGGGGACACAAGAAGAGGACATACGGCACAGGCGCTAACTTCCAACATAATGTTTATTACCACCGCACGCTCGCCTATATCACCAAAAAAATCACATGACATGAATGATGCGCACAAAAAATAATGTCTTAGAAAATACAATTCTTTATCACTAAGCGTAAGAGAGGGAGTGCTGACGAACTTATACCCCAGTGAAGCGATAGCCTCAGCCTCAATAATCTCTCTAGTAAGCTTATCAAACATTCTCTTGATAACTGTGCATGCATCGAATATCGGCGCGCAGCCGCAGGATTTACAATGTATGGCCAACCAACTCCCCTGGCCGTTTTTCACATTATTACAATGTTCTCTTAATCGATCATTAAGGCAACGGCCCGTCTGTCCAATATACTCTTTACCACAAGAAAGCGGGATACGATAAACAACGCAATGATGCAGGGAACATAAACAGTTCGATGCTTCTTACTAGACTCTTTGGGTTTTCTGTCACAGTCATGAAGGCCACAAAGGCTGACCAACTTCTTGGGAGCCGAAAAGACAACCCCAACTTCAGAGCGCTTAGCTAATTTCTTTAGGTTGTGCGATATCTTGTGAACGTATGGTATGACGACTAGGTGCTTCGGTTTCTCGGCATCACGACTCGCTGTACATCCTGGGTTGCGAAGCGTACCTAAAGAAATTAACTAAACGCTTCGAAGTTAGGGTTGTCTTTTCGGCTCCCAAGAAGTTGGTCAGCCTTTGTGGCCTTCATGACCGTGACAGAAAACCCAAAGAGTGTAGTAAGAAGCATCGAACTGTTTATGTTCCCTGCATCATTTGCGTTGTTTATCGTATCCCGCTTTCTTGTGGTAAAGAGTATATTGGACAGACGGGCCGTTGCCTTAATGATCGATTAAGAGAACATTGTAATAATGTGAAAAAAGGCCAGGGGAGTTGGTTGGCCATACATTGTAAATCCTGCGGCTGTGCGCCGATATTCAATGCATGCACAGTTATCAAGAGAATGTTTGATAAGCTTACTAGAGAGATTATTGAGGCTGAGGCTATCGCTTCACTGGGGTCTAAGTGCGTCAGCACTCCCTCTTTTACGCTTAGTGATCAAGAATTGTATTTTCTAAGACATTAATTTTTTGTGCGCATCATTCATGTCATGTGATTTTTTTGGTGATATAGGCGAGCGTGCGGTGGTAATAAACATTATGTTGGAAGTTAGCGCCTGTGGCGTGTGTCCTCTTCTTGTGTCCCCGTTTCTTAGCGCCATTTTTAGTCGTCACAATGCACCAACAAGCCCAAATTTCGACAGTGAGGAAATAGGGAGAAAATCTTCCCTCTTTCTTCTCTAGCTTATTGCGTAGGCGTCCTTTAGGATTTTTTTAGTGCTCCTATTATCCGGGTCGTTTCGTTTTCGGTTACACAACTGCACACGTGGGCTCTAAGAAGGCTCCTGACGCCGTAACGAGTACGTGGAACAGTGGAATGACCTGTATATCCAGCAATGATTCCGCTTTGCATTACGCGTTGACGAAAAGGGGAAAAAAGAAAACCTACAAGTGTCGCGCAAACTGCAAAAAAAAATTATCTCGGTTTCTTCGAGAAAACGCAGTTTCACGCATGAAGGGAAAACTTTTTGCTTAGCAATTGTTTTGTTTTGAACGCACTTGAAAAGCACGTAGGCCTCGAGTATGCAAGTTACAAGACTGAGCGCAAAACCAGAAACGAATGAATGACGGGGATTGTATCCTCGTAATCGGCCCTGGTGCTGGTAGCTACACGCATTCTGCTAGAGGTGGTAGCTGCTCGCGGTGCTAGTGGAAGTACTCGTACGTGGCCCCAGTACTTGTCTGATAGTGCTTTACTGGCCGCTACCTCCGACCCCGTTTTTGTTCCTGTTAAATTATTTGATCTGCAAGTAGAGCTCAAGGCGTATTCCCGCAATAAATTCTAAAATTCGTTTCATTCTGTCATGCACTAGTAAGGGAAAGAAATTCAGCGACGGTATACTATGGCTTCGTTTCAGCGACGAGCTTAGAAAAAAAAGCATTGCTGATTCCTTTATCATAATATTTCGTACTGCATGAAAGCGACACGTGTCCTCACAGAAGTAGTTGAATGTTTATTTTACATTGTCATGTGAGATCTCACATAATGTCTATTGGTGTTTAGCAGATATAAAGCATCGCTTGATGCGATGTGACGCGTGTCTTGGCTCTCGTCTAGCTTGGTCATTAGTTCTCATAGGTAAAACGGGGAGTTCAGTGTGACAATCAGGGCAGCGTCGCAGAGCATTTTTTTACACATGAATGGATACTGTAAGAGAGTTTTGGGCTAAAGCCGCTTCTTTCCGATGTGTTGAGGTGTTGCCAAAAGTACACTTCTATATTTAGCAAACACACAGAATAGAAAAGTCGCAGCAACTGCAATTTGCCGCAGCTAAGCGCACCGGCCATACATTATAGTTGACACTACCGCTGCCAGACAGGTACACCACCCCGTGAACCAAGGGTACTGTGATGAGAAATCGCGATATAAAAGGTGCATTCGGGCAGCCTCCTACATGTGTTCTACGCGTGCGCCGTAGGTTAAGCGCCCACCAGCTGGCGCCGTGGACGTAGAGGTCATGAGTTCGACCCTCGTCAATGGAGCAGTCCTTTTTTTTGCTTTCAAAAAACGTGCTTATCCTAACGTATTTCTGCGAAGAAATCATGAAAGTCTTTGTGAGCCCTGGCATAAAATATTTTCGTATAAAATAGGGCGCCCCAAATGCAAGATTTGTTGGATTCAGAAGGGCACTCTCACTGACTGTGCTCGTAAAGTTGCTATTAACTGTGAGTCGTATTTTTTATTTTATATGCTAAGCATTTCTGAGCGAACTTCGGTGACTTTGAGCGTATCTATCTATCTAGCCGCTTACCTTTCAGTGCTCTCGTGGTCACCCCGTTAACTTAGATTAGATTTGTGGGGTTTAACGTCCCAAAACCACCATATGATTATTAGAGACGCCGTAGTGGAGGGCTCCGGAAATTTCGACCACCTGGGGTTCTTTAACGTACACCCAAATCTGAGCACATGGGCCTACAACATTTCCGCCTCCATCGGAAATGCAGCCGCCGCAGCCGGGATTTGAACCCGCGACCTGTGGGTCAGCAGCCGAGTACCTTAGCCACTAGACCACCACGGCGGGGCACCTCGTTAACTTGGCGTAAACCAAAATTAGCATGGGAGGGCAAGATAGTTTGACGAATATGACGCGCTGGTAAAGCCATGAATAATGTATCATTCCGGTTGCGTGCATTGCCGAACACTTCCCGCCAGACAGTGGCATATACCCAAAGATGGGTTTGTTCCGCTGGTATGCAGGTATGTGCCACAGGTGACTGACACTTAGTATCTACCCAGAAACGAAGGGAACACACATAGGCAATTATAATGCGTGAGCGGCAAGCAATGCCCAACATCGGTAGCGTCGACCCGACTAACGCAAAGAATAAATATCAGGGTTTCAGCTGGAATCAAACCAAAGCATTCTGCGTGGCAATGAAGCATTTTACCGCAGAGCTGCGCCAGGTGTCGGAACTACTTTTCAAATTGACGCTAATCTTTATGAAACGTCAATAGTGGTTGCAGTGTTGCTTACTCAATTTGATAAACACAACATGTGTACACTTTTGATACAGCCGTCACGTTGAATTAACGTCAATTGTGGTTAGTTGCCACGCGCTGAAGTTGATTTATGTAGCAGTGTCCAGGGCCAGCATCCTCGGGATCATCAGCGCTTCATATCAGCTTCTGGTGTTGCTGATACGCGTGTTCCATTTGGCATCGTTGCGCAAGTGCAAATAACTGGTTATATAAACATCTGCAACTCTTCAACATTTGTCTGTGCGTGCAACGTTTGTACATATATTTAGTGTCATTTCATGACGTGTCGCTCAATAAAAAATTCCAGCACGGTCACCTTCGCTCTGCGTATTTCGCATAACGTCGATTCCCAGGTACGTGGGACCTGTCAAATTTTTTCTCCCCAGTCGGTTTAGTGATACTTACAACACCACCGATTAGGATGACGTCATCATGCGATGTCGCCGTAATCTAAAAATGAAGTCCAAAATAAAGGTGATAGTTGACGCACTTATGATGTCCCTTATCACCCGGCAATCTCTTTTTGTTTCGCTAGTCCCTACGCCGATAGTAACTTTTTTGTTTAATTAGGCTCAGAAGACCTCAATATATACGTCTTTCTTGAAGCTACAATCACGCGTTTGTCAAAGCGTTTATTTATGGCTATTCACAATAACTTCCTCTGACTATGAAATAATCACTGATGTATAACATGCGTCACTGTAGATCACATTGTGTACAACCTTTCACTTCACTCCTTCTATCACTTTCGTGCATTCTTGATCGGGTTTCTCGGGCAACCTGAACAGACACTGCCAAGGGGTGTGGAAGTGAACAGAGAGTGAAACTAAGTGCCACTATTAAGCAGGTAAACAAGTAACTGCATCAACTGGTAAACAAACAAACAAATAAATAGGCAATCGACAACGTAGCAATACTAACCTTGAGGTAAATGAACCACGTTATACACTCACCTAATTTACAATCATACGCTAAGAAAAGTTGAAAGATTTGCTCTTTTGTCCTTATATTATTACATGCAGAAACCTTATATTTGTTTGAGGAAGTAATTCACAAGTAAGATAACAAAGCTATGGCACAGAATAATCAATGGAAAATATTTTTATTACAGAATGTAAGCAATAAAGGTAATCTACGATCGATATGTGGGGTCTAACGTACCAAAAGCACCATATGAATAATAAAGGTAATAATGAACCAGCAAAACAATTCACGTATCTTCACGAAGGGAATCTGGACGAGAGGGCGAAGCTCTGGGTATGTTACGGGTGAACAACCGAAGGCTACCGCAGACTTGCCCCATTTAATGTAAATTGAGTGACATAAAGTGACATAATGTGGCACAAGGTTACATCATTTGACATAAAAACTTGACGACAACAATACGCCCTAAGGTTCATAGTTTGTACGTGGAACTCACCAACTAGTAGAAAGTGCTTGTGTTTTGATGTGTTTTATATGGATGAGTCACTACTATGGCATATGTTGTCTATTCTTACTTCTTTTTTTTTGTCATGTGCTTTCGTTATTGAGTGCTTAAGTGTCGATGCTTTAATGGTGACGCGACCTGTTATTTTTGGTTAACAGCCCTTCATTTTGTTCTTGTTAGTCTTTTCTTAACGTTTTACACGATCCTATGCTATGACGAGAGACACCATAGACGGATTAGCCTCAGCCCTAAGATGCTTGGCCCCTGAGACGAAGCATATAGAGGCTTTGTGTCATACAAAAACAATTTGAAGCGTAGCGCACGTCAAAAACTACGAGACATAACCATCATTATATTGGCTTGCCACGAAGTCATCTCCTAGCAAATGGCAATAATCGTCTCACCGCTTTCCTCTGTGGGTAATTGTTGCTCGCTAGCTCTCTTTTATTCACTACGGTGTAAGTTGTTTTTTTTTCTTTTATATTTTTCTTTTCTTGCCGCGACTATCTAAAAACGGGGACACGAAGCTCTCAAGACGAGAAGCTGTGCGTGAAATGGGATCTCTCTGCGGAATTGAGACTCTGCCGCTAGGAATCGAGCATCATTTTGTGCTTCTTCGGTTGCTCAGATTGCGAGCATCAAAGGCCAAGAGACTGTCTGGAGCCAAAGCTTGCGATACGGGATGAAAATCACAACGTAGAGAAAATTGTAATGCTAGCATCATCACTACGTGGCGGACGTTTTTCCTGATAGCAAAAACCACCACTTTCTTATAGCTGTCTGCCATTTCATCAATACTTTGTACCTACTTCTCGGTCTTAGCACTGGAAAATTGTTAAAATAACAAAAAATCACAGCTTATCCTCTCAGTCAATGATGATGAGTGAGATGAAGCAACCATCCGTTCATCCGTCTGTGTGTCCGTCCGTACGTGCCTCTGTCCCATCGTGTTCGAAAATGAAAACGGCGCACGGATAACTCAGTACCGTATACTGTCGGGCTGGTTGCTGTGTAGCTGTGTAAAAAATTGTTGGCGCAAACTTGAAAGAAGACGAAAAAAAAATACTCGAAAAAGCGCACACTCGCAAGTGACTTTTGTTAAACCGAAACTCATCTTATGAAACCTTAACGCATGCGTACAACCACACGAAAAAGCCCAACCAGCTACAATCACAACCTATCAGATAGGAAAGCAAATTCATTATCATATAATGACAAGGGTGGAACACTGATACATGAACCGCTACTGCAATGCACGAGAATATTGTTAAGAAGCAAAGACACAGTGGCACGTGAATTGGCAGAGGCGATGTATATTAGGCAATTTGGCAAACAATGTATCAGTGTTACATCCCTGTCCTTCTATACTAATAAAATCGCTTTTCCTTCTCAAAGGTTGTGATTATACTTGGTTGGGCTTTTTTGTGGTTGTACGCATGCGTGCATGTTTTATAAGATGAGCTTCAGTACAACGAAAGTCAGTTGAGTGTGTCCGCTTTTCCGAGCCTCTTCTTTCCATCTTCTTTCAAGTTTGTGCCAATGATGTTTTACGCAGCGCGGGTAACACCGACGAGACGCGAGCCAATGGAGCCGAGTGCAAGCGTCTTTCAACGCGCGCCCGCCGCTCTGCTTCGTCCATGCCCCACCAACGATGCACCACACAGGGCGACTCTCAAGGAGACTGAGAGACGCACTAGGTCTCCGCGCACTCTGGCAAAGCGCACGCAGCAGCCAATCGGAGAGTAGCGCCATTTGGAGACTAGCGGCAGAGTAACGCCATCTGAAAAATGAGACGAGAAATGGTAATCGATTTCTTTTTGCCGTCTTTTCTTTCTCGTCTCTTCTTCTCTCGGTTACGCATGACCAGTGACTAGGTTAGGCTAAGAGAAGCTTCGCCCCTAAAAACATTAGCTCTGATGCTCTCTGTCAGTGCAGTTTCGCAATATCCTGGCAAAACTCTAGTGAGTGTTTCGAGGAATCCTAATTCATTCCCGATAAAACTGGAGTTTTTGCCGTGACACCCGGAAACCTGAGTTGTCTAGGAACGGATGATGCACAACCTGTTATCTCTGGCTTCCAGTTGGAAGCCCACGCTAGTCCACGATGATTGCTTGTCTTTGTGTGTCTCAATCCCTGTACATGTGGCCATGGAATACCAACCATACTGGATCTTGACGTGAACAGCCCGGTTTAATGTCTAAGCATGACAATTAGGTACTGACGCAAAACTCTACGCCCCATCAGTATCATGAAGATAGGCTTACGGCAAAGCTGCTTATGTGTTATGTTCTTCTTTAGCATTCCTTGCAGTGATCCTTGTCGCCTCGTCGACGCTAGTTTAGATTTGCGAGTCGTCGGCTCTCCTACGATGAACTGCCATGGCTTCAAGTGGTAGGAACGCGGAATCGTTGGCAGAACGACGTCTGTATATACGGGTATATGCAATATGCTAGAGAGATCACATGTGCTTTGGAAAGCGCTTGATTCCATTCAACTGGCTATCGAGGTAAGTCGATGTCATGAATGCACCGCTAGATTCGAAATGCGTGCGCTCACGCATGATCAGCCTATATATTCCAGCTCACCTGAACCAGCCAGCTCGTCAAGTGATGTTCTAATGAACCGTTTGTGGGGATAAGTCATCGCTAGGTTTACAAGCGTGAGATTTATTGAACAGTAGATGAGGACTAGCAATGCCATAATAGAATCTATGTTTTAAAATGTAATGCGCTTCGTGGTGCAAAATTTTCTTACCGGACTATTTCCAGATTATGTGCGAAGTGTCTGTCTTTCTGACGAGGTTTCTTGAATGGGGCTTACATTTCAAACAATGTGTTATATTGGGGCAGATTGGGCATCGTGTTACTTGAATGCAAACGCAAATGTTTTACAAAAAGCATATGCTTCTCAAAATCTGATTTAATGTAATGCACATACATCATGAAAACAAACTTGCTTGTGAGTTGGCACTCTGTTTGTCTCTTCTTTGTTCTTCTAACTTTTAAACTTGCGCCACGTCTTTCAACCACATTATACTAATGCGATTGCGTTCGAGAGCTTGTGTCCCAGAAATTCTGCCATCGGCGTCGGTCCCGTTGGTTGTGCGCGAAAAGTCGTCCGTGAGGGAGAAATCGAGAAAGAAGCAAATGAAAGAAATAATAAAATGTTTGGTCCTATTGAGGATTAAACCCAGGCCGTCCGGGTGGAAAGCAGGTGTCCTACCACAAAGCCACGATATTACTTGCGGCTGCTTTGAGAAAAAAAAAACACTACATATATGCTGCAATGTAGTTATATGAGTCTCAACGCATTTTGTTCGACAGGTGTCATGACGAAAAGGCGCCCCTTTTGGTGATGTGTAGGCGCATTTGGTAGGCCATCAAACTACGTCGAAAAAGGTTGCGATAGCGCAGCGATCGCCGCTAAAAACACACGGGAACTTTCCAACAGCTCTAAAATGGACAACTATGTTCATCTAGCGGAAAACGTATCAAGCTTTTCCAGAGGCGTAAACAAGCAAACAGCAAACGCTAGATAATGTACTACCATCTGTGGGGCATTGTGAGACTCTCAATGACGAGTGCGAAGAGTATATCTTGAAGGCCATGCGACTTCTTGCTTTAGGACAAAAAGCGCAGCCTATATCTTTGAGGTCATGCGACTTTTTGCTTTAGAAAAAAAATACCTGCAGGTACCATTCGCGCGCGCTAGTACAATCTACTTTGTGCGTGCGTTCGTGCATGCGTGTGTGTGCGTGTTTGCGTGCGTGTGCGTGTGCGTGTGCGTGTGCGTGTGTGTGTAACAAAACTTATTCATAAATATACACTCAGTTGTTTAAGGGTGCACTATAGGGGCCGGATTTCGCTGTCGCGTTAAACTCCTAAAGGCAAAGCTTAAGTGTTTCCCTATTTTTCATACTACACGGGAAACCTTTTCAAACCAAAGAAGATGTTCAGGTAAAGTGAATTCCACCTGTAACTATCAGGCTCACTCCAATATAGCAACACATTAGCTTCAGCATCCAAACATATACCTATATTGCAATCACTGTGACCAAATGAAACACATCAGCCAGCACTCCCACCTCCACCAACACATCTCCCCCTGAAATATCGCCTACAGATTTCACAGTAATGAAATTACATTTTTGACATTAGAGTGAGAAGAAAGAGGAATAAAATGTTATTAAAACCGGCAAGATAGTTCACTTAACAAAGGCCTCCCACGTGGGGACCTCGTAGTCTTGTTCTCCACCACGTCGTGATCTTGTGCGGTTTCCCATATCTCTCGTAGCCAGCAATGTTGCCACAACGTTGCAACAACTTTCGAAATCTTAAAGCAAAGGTGTGTCAGCATTCGGTGACTCTAAAGCAGCTGATTGTCGAGATGAGAATTACGCAGGACAGTGCGCTGTCAAAATGAGAGGGTCTCGGTATTAACATTTTTGTATTGGATCTAACAATGTCAAGGCATGTGTGGAAGCAATGTTACTTGTGTCTTGCATGCCTTAAAATCTTTGGTAGTGTATGGGGCTACCAACAACAGATTGATAAAAGAAATTTTGCTCTTGTGACTTATGTAGTGAGTCATCTTGATGGGCTGGTAATTAAGCGGTGTCAATAACTTCTTCAAAGAAACCATTTTTTGGATCAATAATTACTTTCATAAGTAGTTCAGGCTAACCTAAGGCGTGCGGTCAAAATGGTGGCATACAAAGTTGAACGAAAAGGCTAAATAAAAGAGAGACAAAGTAGTCTGCGTGCGAATCCTCAATTGTGGAGAAAAATAAAAGCTTTGGAGAATATAATGTGTTGGTGACTGACTTTAGTACATGACTTATAAATTTTCTTAAACTAATTTAAAAAGATCATTACTAATTTGAAAAAGTAGTAGTCATGCAATGCCGTTACTTTAAGTGAGGTGTAATTTTCAATTTAATATTCTCTGTTAACAGAACGTATACAGTAATGTAATGTGGCCTTTATTATTTAGATATTTCGAACACCATTATTGTTATTTACTTTTGCTTTTTCTTTTCACTACACTGGCTTGGACCTCTCTAAAATTGGTCGTATTTATTGAAGAAAAAGGAAAACTAATCTGCTTCTTAAACTTGCTTTGCCATATCTGATCGACATCGACCACCCAATAAACATTTGCGTTTTGCGCGCGACTACCAGAGACAAAGATTCCATGCAACTAGGTTGTCTTTCTTGAAAGGAGAAAAACGTGTGCTCTGTCAAGCGAAGCTGGAATCAGAAACTATGTTCGCGACGCCGGGCAGTTCTCGTGTGCAGTTCTCGATCGAAACAGAGAACAGCGTTGCACTCCGCGAGAAACCATGTCAGCTGCAGACGTCAAATACCGAATCGGCACCGATGCAAAACGAAACAAACAACGCTGCAGTGATACAGGAAACCGAAATAAATGGTCATGGTTGAATGCTTAACTTTCAGAGAGAGAGAAAAAAAGGATAATGGTTGCGTCTTGGCTTCGAATATGGTGTTCTCCAGAAAAATAGGTACACGAAAATATTGTGCTGACATTAAAGAGATTGTGTCGCATAACTTCCGTTGTGTGCGTCGTTGTCGTCGTTCGTTGTGACCTATAGCCCACATTCCCAGCGACAAAAAATTTGAGTAAGGTTCAAACAAGATAAAAGGTGCGCATTGTTATTTCAATTCAAAATTAAACACATAATTTCTCATGATAAGCTGAACAAGCATCAACAAAAAGAAAGAGGGAGACCAAATTTTATGATTTCTTTTTGCTGGATGCATTTTCGTGTTTCCTTATGAACTTGTAGCAGGTCTTTCGTTAATTTTCAAAATAATCGAATTTACGGCGTAGTGGGCACTTAACTGTATTCGCAGTATGCATTCTATCATAGTTCGAAACGGTAATTTCTAAGCAAAACCATTTGTTTACTCTCAGCACGGTTGAAGTTTGGACCGGAAACCGAATCACGTTACAAGTAGGGAAGCCGATGCACACAGGTTTCGAGTACACTCGTTTCCCTCTCAAAGCAAAGCTCAAGATTCCTCAAAATTTTCGCAGCAAATTCAACGTCCCTGGTTCAAATCCACGCACAGAGACGTTCCTAAGTATTCTTATTTTTACCCTATTCCTCAATGCGTAACAAGTGCCGTGTCTTTATTGGGCTTCCTGCGCCAAATATCTGCGACTGCGCAAGATTTTCAGGATGCGGACAAGCATTTGTGGCACGTGCACTGAGTATTTCTTTTCGTTTTCTTATAACGATTCCAGTGAAACACTTTTATTTTCAGGTCAATCAAAGGGAGTGTTAAAAAAAAGAAACACCAATGAAATCTTTCGCCTTGATGAAACTTGTAGCACAAAAAACTAAACAACACGGAAGCAGCTAGTGACGACAAGACAGTGCGCATATTTTGAACCGCTATTGGTAGCGAGCGCATCGTCCCATCGTCACTTGCTTTATATTGTTTCTTCGTGCGCTAGAAGTTTATTTTATGTATCAATACTAGAGGCTGGAGAAATACGTGCGAGACATGTCCCTATGACAGGAAAGCAAATTGAAATGGTTTAGTTTAGGATGGTACAAAGGTGCCAATGGTTACCGTAGAGATACTATCTTTTTCCCGTGGGGCTAGCAGAACACGGTCTCCCCTTTTATTGTTCAGCATGGTGAGTTGAGTGCCTACCACCAGAATAAACATGCTTCTGGGTCTTTTTTTTTCACATAGATTAAAAGGACCGCACCGGAGCAAATAAGCGCTAATTGGTCAGAACGGTCTCGGAGCCTTGAAATAACCTAGTCTAAACGCACAGAATCAATTTCTCTTCGGTCCCTGAACACCTTAATTAAAAGGCTCCTGACCAGGTTTCAGCATTTTGAGCAGGCAAAATAAATGCGTGCGCTAGCCGCTCGCGATCTCCGGTCTGCTAAGATTTGCAACGCTCGTCCTCAAAAGAGGTGAAATGTCAGTTTGAACGCCGCTTCTCCTCCATCTCAAGGGCGAGCGCCCCAACATGGTGAAATTGACGTATACAACAAGGATTAATCCTATCTACGTCAATATATTACGTGACACTGAGAGGATAATTTGAGGTGACGTGTGTAATTTGTGCAATCTGTTACCTGAATTTAATTATGAAGGTGGATGGGAATATTAAAACGTAATTTATGCACGTTACTATTTTAAGAGCAAAGCTCCTTTGAACGTGGGTCTGTATACATCCTCTGAGGTATATAGTTGTAGTAGTATGTAGTCACCTATAGTTTGGTTCTTGCAGTGTTCACTAGATGACGGTACTTGTAGTTGATGAAAAGATGCGAGATGTTATAAAACTAGATGGCAGTACTTGTAGTTGATGATGAAAGATGCCAGATGTTATAATAGGAAAGATGTCACATATGGCGCTTGTCATTGGTGGAAGGCAATCGTTCCACTTAATGTGGCGACGCGCACGTAGGGGCATTGTAATTAAATTCGTTTGCTGTTGGCGCGTGCTCGGAATCGCCGGATGGACAAGGCTGCAGAGCGGCGAGCGTGCAAGTCGGCGGCAGCGCGCGCTCACAGACAGAATCCCGGTGTGCGAGCCCGTGAGGCAGAAGCGTGCCATGAAGCTGCGCGATCATGCCGCCAAGATCCTGCCGTACGAGAGCGGGAGGCCCATGTGGCACGGTATACACACACAGCATTTCTCACGTCTTTAAATGATGATCCATGCGGTGAATTACACAGAATATTTGTGGTTTACCGATGATTCCCCCCGGAGCTTCACCCACTCATCATCATTTACCTTGTGGATATGCTGAACTTTTCTTTTAACTTCATATCAAGCTGGATGAGAGACTAAGGAACCTCTATTTTGCTTTCAATCGTCTTCTCACTGTTCTTGCTACGTGCCGGCGCCAGTCTTCACCAGTGCTGGTCTTGGCGTGTATTGTTGCACTTTCCTTCACAGCAGTCCCAGTGGTGCGTCTTCGTGTATCGTGGTAAGAATACAGGATTTATACTAGCCTCTCCAAAGGTGTGCGCAAAGAGGAATCCATGCCACCAGACACCTATTTCGAGTACTTGGATCGCCTGCAATTTTTTTTCTTTTTTTGATTGAATGGATTTCGCAGTCCTTGCCTAGGTATCTTATACCCGAAAACATTAGCTGCGAGGACGGTCGGACGTACATAAAGCGAATCCACAAACCAATAATGGATCAGAAGTAGAATAAATTGTGCTGTTTCACTTATCAGAAACACAATGCGTTTATACAGCACATAGCAAATAACACCGAATTAATTTTTTTCTTGACCTGTAAAAGTCGAAATTAAAATAGGAGGTGAGCTTCGCACCGAAAGTACATTCCCAAAAATCAGACGGTTCATTATAAGCGGTATAATGAATCTCCGTTACAGCCCAAATAGACAAGTACTCCTCTGTTAAAATCAACAGGTGCTCCTCGATAACACTTTGACTCTGTTTATTTTTCCTGGGTGCGTCCGTATCTGAACATGTTCGTGTGAACTTGTGCGTCTGCGTGTTCGTGTGCGTCGCGAGTGACTCTGTGCTTGTTCGCACGTGCGCCCACGTAGGGATGCGCATGCTTCAATAAGCAGTCTTACGAGACCTTTGTTTCGTCCCTGTGTTTCCGTGAATCCAAACTATTCCTGCATACATTGGTGAGCAGTTTATTTTTATTTATTTACCCCTCGCCATGAGCTAGCCATTTGTCATGGGAACGATCCATTATATTTCCGTCCGGTTCTTGGAAGCCCCTAAACGGCTTCAATATACGGTTCACATTGTATACGCCTACTCGAGTAAAGAAACACTGAAAACAACAGTTGCGACTCAGACTGTTTATAAGCTCGAGTGGGCGTGAAGCACGGGTGATTTACGGCGTTTTCCAAGCTGCCACGTAGTGTACTCTTCCGCACTTCCATTCTCCAAGGCGCGTGAACCACATCGTTGCTGTTGTATTTCTTGTTCTTGTGTTACGGCATTATTCATGTTTACAAACACTGAAGAGGAGACCCGTTCTGCCGGTCTGTTATGGTTCTGCAGGTTTCGCTGCTTCGAATGAAACATACGGTCATTGCTCGGAAGCACCGAGAACACGAGTTCACATACACATTGTCATTTGCGCTCTTGAATGTGCGCGCTTGCAAAGAAGCACGGCGTGGAAGAAAGAACTGCTGACGCGGAAGGTGGGGCGAACTATAAAAACATCGGGGTACAACGAACACCGGAATAGACTAAGAAACCTCGTTCTTTGCCTTCTCACTATTGCAAAGGATATATACGGACACTGTCAGTAGACTTTCGTTGCCTGCATATATGTAAATATATATATATATATAGATATATGCAAGCATGGTGGTGAAACTGGCCGTAGCGTTGCAAAATAGTCAAGTAGTAAAACACATCCGTGAGAACGGTAACAACGCAGCTGTCAAAATAAACGATTTAGTTGTTACCGTTCTCGCAGAGGATTTGCTTGACTATATATATATATATATATATATATATATATATATATATATATATATATATATATACACGTATTATAGTGTGGCGGAAGAAAGACTAAAAAACAACCAGGTGTTTCACAATGTGAATTGTGTAACCTGAGTTTCTACAATACGAATTGCTTGGCGAGTAGGACCCGTATAGCGGTGCTGACCAATTACAAAGGGCTTAGCCATATTTCTCCGATCTCATCAGCCACCCCTATAATTTGTGGCGCAGTAGGTACCACGATAGCGTACCTGCGTTAGTAGCTCCAAGACAGTTTGTAACAGGTTCTACATATGCCCCACGTCGAGCTTTCACTGTGGCTGTGCTGTGCTTCCCGCCTAAGCCTGGAGTTTTTTTTAAAACATTGCTTTTATGAACTACATTGTTGGCGGTAGCACAGTTTGTGAGAATACATTGCGCTGGCAAGTGCAGAGAAATGGGGAAGTACGCAAATACGATCCTAGAGTGTTCACCGATCACACGCTTATTGATATGCGTCATTTTGCAACAACCGACTTTCTCTTCGACGTTGGCTTCTGGGCCATCAGTTGCTTTGAATGCGGCGATCCATTTTTTTAGGTCACTCGTCATTTTTTTGTTGGTAGATTTCATTACTGCATTTAATTGCAGCGTTTCGTTGTTTCACGCACAATTATCGTAGTTGCCACAGTTCTCTTAAATTCAGGAACATCAAAACAAACTGCAGAAAAAAAACTACACGATCTCCCACTAAAGGGAACCATGATCAGCATGCAAAGTAGTGCTGGCGTCGACCTTGCCCGATGTTAACGCGTCCTTGCAAGTGGAAAACACCATGAATATGCATTCATGGTGTGCTTAAAGAAGCTTATGTTGCTGTTACTCGCCCCGAATTCTTGTTGGAGCAAGCCGCGTGAGTTCAAAGCCACGCCGCGCGGGAGCTAGCACGTGCATTCATCGCTCGTCTGAATATTCTCGTTCCCCGACGATACCACGTGATTGCTGTGAGAGGGTCCAGGGAAGAGGCCACAGCTCCTTACACTGTCACTTACGCAGGCTCGAACGCGATAGCACGTGCCAGCGCGTTCTCACTACAGGATACGACGCTTTTGTTCTTGCATCGCGCATCTGCAGAATCTCGTTCCTTGAAGCCATCACATATTTGCTGAGACAGTGCAAGGAGGAGAAGCCACGGCGTCTCATCGAGCCCCTTAAAGAAGAGGAAACACGCTAGCACGTGAGCACGTTGTGGCAGTGCTTGGGCCAGCTGTCTCGCACGCGCAGTAAGAGTGGTCAAACAGCCCACGGAATGGAACTCTGCCATAAGCTGCTTCACACCTAATGATGTGACTCACTTGTGGTGTTAAATTATCTTTTCCGAATGCCACGAAGCTCACTCTTTTCTGGACTGTGCGAAATAGTGCTTCCGTACTTCTGCATTGAGGTGCATTTGCAAAACAGTGATACTATATTTGTCAAATTTGGCCCTAAAACAAACAACAATACTGTTTCTGCATGAGAAACACAGTGGACGGATTCACATTTACACGGATTGGTTGGTCACTTCGACAAGTTCAACAGGCGCAGTGGTAATTCCGGAGAAATCCATCACGATAAAGTTCAGGACCTCGCATCTGACATCATCCTCGGTGGCAGAACTCACCGCCATTCGTGCCGCTCTGGAGTTCTTAGTTGAAGTACCGCAACAGACATGGTCAATATTCTCCGACTCCAAGGCAGCTCTCCAGGGCATTGCCTCGCCATATCTTCATGGACTAAACGAACAGCTAATTGCTGAAATACGACTCCTTCATCACTGGGCTATAGAGAAACAACAGGACATAGCGTATCAATGGATACCAGGCCACTGCAGCATTGATGGAAACGACCGTGCAGATGAAGCAGCCCGAACTGCTCATGATGATGCCCCTTGTGTGGCTATACCATTATCAAGAACGGACGCTGCTGCAAGGCTTCGATCACTTGCACGAGAACTGACACTCGCTCAGTGGAATTCACTGGCATTCACCAACGTCCGCCTTCATAATTTGGACCCACACCTACAGCTCCGTCTTCCATCAGGAATAACCAGAGCAGAGGAGACACTTTTGTGCCGTCTGTGGATTGGGGTGATCTTTACGAATGCTTATTCGTTTCAAATCGGAATGGCCAGCAGCCCGACATGTGACAACTGTGGCTGCGCAGAGACTTTCTCCCATCTTCTCTGCGAGTGTCCTCGCTTCAGCGTGCCAAGAAAAGAACTGTCGAAAGCTTTAGATAGAATAGACAATCGCCAATTGTCGGAAGAAAGGGTATTAGGACACTGGCCAAGACCGTCCTCTGCACGCAAGGCATTGAGAGCGTTGTTGCGCTTTCTGCGGGCAAGTGGTCTTAGAGACAGACTGTAAGCAGCGTCGTGGATCATCTGATGACCTTCTCTCTCCTTTTTTTACAATATCTCTTTTCTCTCATCCTTTATCCCCCTTACCCCCTTTCCCAGTACAGGGTAGCCAGCCGGTCTGAGAACTGGCTAACCTCCCTGTCCTTCCTCATTTGTTCCTCTTACTCCTCCTCCTCCTCCTCCTCCTTCTATATCTCTACTTTTGTACTTCTGCATCAAAGTGCACTTGGAAAATACATTTCTTTATTTGCAGTGAAATGTTTGAAATGTACCTTTGCAATGTATCGGTTATAATGCGATACTGCTCTGACTACAAGTATCTGGTACTTTTTGTGTCAGAAATGAGCTTGTTCCTAAGGGGTAACGAAAGACTGTTTGGCTAAGCCAAGCAAAAGCACACCACCCGTCACAGAGAAGCTGTGAAGGGTTCCCCACATGCACAAAATGAGCCATAAGGTTAAGCATGCGACGCAGTGACCGCAAATTTGTGGAGGTAGTATTATGGTGCCCTGACTTTAGGCATGATGAATATGCACATTTAGGTATGATGAGCGTGTTGAGCATATCCCACTTAGCTCAAATGACCTGCTGAGTGCGTCACAGACTGACGTCAGCACTCCCCAAGTGGTGTCCTACTCTCTTTCAGGCATGCTGCGCTCCTCGCATCGAATAAAGCACAGCAATAGAAATGCCTGGTCGTTCAAACAACACTTGATGCTCACGCTCACTTGGGATCGATAGGCTAAATCGAGAGTCATCAAGCATTCATTACTTAAGAAGTTTAGTCTGTCTGAAAAAAAAAAACTGCATGTGGGTAACAATGGAAACTAGGGGTGTTCCTTCAAGGGAAATTTTGTTAATTGGATTTTGCATGCAGACCGGGGATGGTGAGTTGGCGAATGAAGTTACGCTCTAGAAGGGCAATTTGAGGTACGTCCTCAATTTTCCTACACCGTGCACACGAGGGCAGTTCGGAGAAAATTGCCCGTAAAATGGAGATTCTCAGAGTCTGCGAGAGCTGGAAGATACACGTGTGCTAAAGCCTTCGTGGTTTTTGTAACGTTTGTTATATTTTATAATAGCTATTTTTGTTTCTTACCTTTTTTTTCTTATGATCTGTTGAAAAACCTGAAGTTTATCTTCATTTTTACGAGAACAGGTACTTCGCATCCAAAAGCAGTTATCGTTTGTAGAGCTCTAAATTCACTCTCAAGACATCTTAAGTCTAAGCACAGCCGAAGTTAGATGCAGTGGACCGTCTTTCGACCGAGAAATCTAAACTAAGAAACCTTAAGCACTCTAGCTTATCTGTACTCTGATTGTACAATCCATTATTTGGATTGACCTCCTATATCAGGCAGTAGTATATAGCGTTTTCTATCATTTGCGATATTCTACTTACCCATCGTTATCGGCACAAAGGCTAGCACTATATCGGCAAAATCACTCGCGGTATATAAGCACAGCTTTTGTAGTTCTGCTCAGGAGTGTGCTGTCACTTAGTCAAAAATCACAATGACTTCTCCTTTGATAATAGCATGTATTGCTTTTCCCAATACTCATGGTATTCAAAGCGTTGTGGTAACCATCGTCGTTATAGGCGCATAAGGCATGCGCACATGGGGCGACCAGTCATGTCAAGTCGTTCAGCCGTCACACGGAACGGTGCCTTTGACGACTGTCATTGCTCACAGCAACGACTCCACCACACTTGGCATGAAAGCCGGAGGAAGAGGAAAATTCTATACGTACGCCTACTCCCCGAACACTTCATACCATAGCCAGCCCTGTCACAACGCGTACAAGAGGATGGGGGAGTAAAACATTAAGACACACTTCCTCCCACACACGCAGACACACTCTTTAGCCTGACTGCTCGTACCAGAGTGGAAGACTCTGGCCATTTCTTTCATCTACACCAATCGGTAAACTCGCCTCAACGCCTTCTCGTTTTCAAACCGGCGGGCAGGGATGGTGCGCCATCTATCACATTTTTTTTTTCAACTTTTAAGCACAACGTAAGGTCGGATAAAATTTTATCCCATAACGTTGTCATACAAAACGTCATAGAAACAACGCATTTTGGTTTACAGGGTTCCTCTTATTGCTGGTTCCATAAAAAATAACACGATGTGGAATACGCAATTCCAGGTACCTAGTGCATTATATGTTTTTAGGTACTTCTGTACTTACCGACGGAGATGTGCTGCTTCATTTTGCCAGCTTCAGGTATGGCACTTGTCCCGCAGTAAAACGCAACTTTTGAGCCTGATAACGAAATAAAAAAATGTTACATTAGGACTAATTTAATTTAAAAAAAACTTAGATAAAACTAACAAGCCAACTATAAGCACTTGCTCTCCTGCCATAGCTATTTAATCATGAGATCTATTCAAGGAAATTTTAAACCTTCTTTCTGTTAATAAGGTCTGTAATATTGTGGTGTAATATGAAATTGTAGAGCGTCACAACGCATAACAATTGTGTAGTTGTGAGGCACATTATAGTGAGAAACTGCGCATTACTTTCCGCCACCTGGGGATTTTTAACATGCATATATATCTAAGTTTATGGGCTTTATTCACACTTTATTTCCTTATAAATGCCGCCATCATGTATAGCTGAGAATCCAACCGACGCCCACGAGCTTGTATACGCGGCATCCTTTGGGCTACAGCACATTGCCATGTTTTGGGTTTCGACGAAACTGAAACGACTTCAAACACAAAGTTCTGTGTTATGAGGAGAGTGGTGAGCTGTCATTTAAAGATCGATAGTAAGAAGTGAACGATACGTTTCAGTACTTTTAAACCAATCGATAGCGGAACTACACAAAGCGCTTTCAATTTCAGCATAAGCGCTACATGAAGGGCTGAAAATGAATCATGCTTTCTGCGAATTCCCTGAAGCTACTCCGTCTGCTTGCATACACTTCGTGATTTCGCCTCTATACTGTCAAAGAAAACGTAACTTTGTTCAGATAGCAGAAATAATTTTCTACAGTAATAATGATGATAAAGACGATTTCGAAATTATTGGCCCAGATTTTATCAATAAATAGACAAACAAAAACTTACGAAAACATATTTGGATATATTGTGATGGCATTACCGTAAACCGGCCTCTCATAGTTTTTCTTCGTCGAAATGCGACCTCCACGGCTGGCATCAAACCCACGACCATCGCAGCCGCGTACTATAACTTTACCGCCGTGCCGAACCTAAAAATATTGGCAGCGTGTTCAAGGCATTAGCAGTTCTCTGGCGCTTCTAAAGCTTCCTAGATTTTAAGAATGATAATATTGTAACGGGGAGTATTTAATAAGTGAACGCTGGGTGGGCTATCACTGCACACAGTATGCAAGAATACAGGACGAGAGGGCAGTTCAGACACAGCCCCACAGCAACTTCGTCGTCTTCATTCCGTCTGCATCTGGTACCGGGTCCCCGCGCAACGGGTTGGGAGTCCTCCAGGCAGAGTAAGCTTCACCACTTGGGCGACGCGTCACAGCCCCTCGAAGCCCGCCTGTACCCTGTTTAGCTACCGGTGGGTGGCCGGTCGGCACTGGGGATCGAACCCCGCACCTCCCGTAGCTGAAGCGGACGCGTACGTGCAATGCCACAGCTACATCATTTCTGCACCCGTGCCTGAGGTACCTTTCTATACCCGTGACATTATGCCGGGCGGCAAAGCACTGTCCCGGTGCCTGCTGTTAATAGACAGACGGGTCACTGTGATAGGGCTTCAGGCGACACACATGCACAATGTCACTTCTGGATGTAACAGTGGGGTTCGTAGTAGAAGAAATTCCATAGGTGACAGGTGTGACTTGGCGCATAACTCGGTAAGGCCCGACGTATTGTGATAAAAGTTTCTCGCACAGGCCGACACGACAGGATGGCAGCCCGGAGAAAAATCGACATCCCTATGTCGCCTGTCGTAGAGTGACTTTTATGCTCTCTGGGACATTGAGAACCTGGTGCGGGCCACTGTACGTGCGAACAGAGCACGGGAGATGGCATCTTGTGCGTACGAAGTGGTGGACGGAGGGTCATGCGCAAGCAGGGTATCGAAGGGCAGTAAGGAATCATAGCCAAAGAAAGATAAAATGATGAGTAGCCGGCAGTTTCATGATGGGACAAGTTGTAGGCGAAGGTTACGAACGGAAGGGCAGTGTCCAAATCGTTGTGGCCGTCAGAAACATACATAGCAAGCATGTCCGTCAGTGTGCGGTTGAGGCGCTCAGTAAGTCCGTTGGTCTGAGGATGGTAAGAAGTCGTAAAGTCGTGTCGCGTAGCACAGAATCTAAGGAGGTCGTCAACCACACGAGACAGGAAGCAGCGGCCATGGTCCGTGAGTAGGTGAGAAGGAGCGCCATGCTGAAGGATGATGTCCTAGAGCAGGAAATCTGCGACGTCCATTGCGCAGCTGGTCGGTAGCACTCGAGTACTTGCATACCGAGTGGCATAATCCGTAGCTACTGCTATTCATTAGTTTGCCGTTGCCGATGTCGGGAAGGGATCTAACAAATCCAAACCCACACGATGAAACGGCTCGGCTGGAACTTCAATAGGTTGAAGGTGACCGGCAGGGAGAGACGTAGGCTTCTTCCGACGCTGGCACAGGTCACACGCTGCAACGTAGCGGCGAACGGAACGATAAAGACCCTTCCAGAATACACGTCGGCGGACGCGATCATAGGTTCTGGAGACACCTAAATGTCCGGCAGTTAGAGCGTTGTAAAGTTCTTGCAAGATGTCCTTGCGCAGATGACGTGGAACGATGATAAAGTTCCGCGCCATTGGGCTGTAAGTTGCGGAGGTACAAAACGTTGTCTTGAAGAAAAAATAGGCTCAATGAGGGGTCTTTATGGCCGGATTGAAGACAGTCAATCATCGATAGTAGCGATAGATCTCGGCGTTGTTCGGCGGCTATTTGCAGAAAATATGTTATGGCTAGGATGTTGGCACCAGCTTCTAACGCAGAGGAGTCAGGTGGATCAACAGGGTGTCGAGATAAGCAGTCGGCATCGCCGTGAAGCTTGCCAGACTTGTACACTACAGAGAACGTGTATTCCTGCAATCGCAATGCCCATCCCCGAGTCTTCCTGTAGAATCCTTAAGCGTTGACAGCCAGTAGAGTGCATGGTGATCTGTGATGACTGCGAACGGGCGTCCATATAGGTACAGACGAAATTTCGCAATAGCCCAGATGAGAACCAGGCACTCTCGCTGAGTAATTAAAGTTTTTTTTCCTACTGATAAAGTAGGTGGCTGGTGTACGCTATGACACTGTTTGTGCCGTTCTGCATTTGTGCGAGTATTGACTCTATGCCACGGCCACTTGTGTCAGTGCGTAGCTCCGTTCGAGAAGCTGGGTCAAAACAAGCCAACACAGGTGGGGATGTGTACGCAGAAATCAACGACGCAAAAGAATGGTGTTGGCCTTCACGCCAGAAAAAAGACGCGTTCTTTTTGAGGAGATCCGTGAGGGGCCGAGCAATTTTCGCGAAGTTGCTGACAAAACGGCGGAAATACGAACAGAGTCCCAAAAAGCTGCTGACTTCTTGCGTGTAACGTGGGACCGGAAACTCGCGTACCGCGCGGAGTTTATCAGGGTCGGGTCGCACACCAGCAGCGTAAACAAGGTGGCCAAGTAGCTTTATCTGACGGTGCCCAAAGCTGCTCATAGATGCGTTAAGCTGGAGGCCAGCACAGCAAAAAACGTCAAGGATGGCCGACAGACGTGGAAGATGGCTTTCGAAGGTTCGCGAGAAAGTGGTGACATCGTCTAGATAGCACAGGCACGTCGACTATTTGAAACCGCGAAGTAGGGAGTCAATCATGCCTTCAAAAGTTGCTGGCGCATTGCACAAACCAAAAGGCATGCCTTTAAATTGATAAACCCGTCGGGTGTTATGAATGCCGCCTTCTCGCGGTGGCGGTTATCGACTGAAATTCGCCAATATCCATATCGTAGGTTCAGGGAAGAGAAATACTTGACACCACAAAGGCATCAAGCGCATCATGAATTCGAGGTAGAGGATAGACATCCTTCTTAGTTATTAGATTGAGATGTTGATAGTCGACGCAGAACAGCCAGGTGTCGTCTTTCTTTTTTACAAGCCCAAGGACTGGTTGAAAGCTCTATGAGGTCTTTGTCAAGCATTTTCTCTACCTCCTTCTGGATTATTTGGCGCTCTGAATGAGCCACACGGTAAGGATGCTCATGAAGGGGACTGGCGTCGCCAGTGTCAGTACGGTGGGCTACGACGCTCGTGGGCCCGAGTAACGGTCGTCGATATCAAAGTGTCGAGGTAAGAAAATAGAAGACCACGAAGCGCTTCAACTTGGGACGGCGACAGGTCGTTTGATATCAATTTGTCCAGGAGAGCTCTATTCCGTGCGGCTGCGACAGGTTCGACTTCGGTCTTGGTGTCAGGAGTGAGAGATGAAATTGTGCATTGCTTTAGAGTGGAGAGTATTGCTTTAGAGTATTGCTAAGGCAATACCTTGAAGAATGACCTGGTTCGACACGGAAAAGTTGAGGTCAGGGAGAAGCGTCTTGTTGTCGCTAATCCTCACTATATTATGAGGAAGTATGATGTTCTGGGAAAGGGTCAGGTCAATGAGTGGAGCTGCCAAGTTGTCGCCTTCAGGAACAGGAGGGAACGGCGACATAGTAAGGTACACAGCAGCCTGAGGTGGTAATCCTAGACACTCCATGGACCGTAGCCGTGTGCGAGCTGCAGGAAGGACATCAGAGTACAAAGGCAACTCTAGCTGTAAAGTGTTAGTTGAACAATCAATGAGGGCTGAGTGCGCGGTCAAGAAGTCAATGCCGAGAATCCTGTCGTGTGGGCAAGCGTCTAGAACAGCGAAGAGGACTGAAGTGTGAAGGCCGGCAACAGTGACGCGGGCAGTGCACATATCAAGGACTGATGTTCGGCTGCCGTCGGCTACTCGCACAGTCGAAGACATGGCACGGGTAAGAACGTTTTTCAGGCGGGATCGAAGACGTCAACTCATAACGGATATGTGGGAACCAGTGTCTATTAGAGCTGTAACGGTCAGGTCATTTATAATAACAACAAGTAAATTTCGTCTGGAATTAGTGGTCGGTAGAGGTTTTTCGGTCCGAGTTGTCAATGCAGCGCCACCTCCAGGAGCTGTATCTGTTAGTTTCACGAGAACTGCCCAGAATACGCCGGTGACGGGGAGCGATGGCGTTGATAGGAGCGGGGCTTGCGACCCTGAGGCAACGGCAAGCGGCTGGACCGTGTTCCCTGGGCGACGACATCAGGATAGGATGATTCGGAGCATAGCGTAGAATGGCTAGGTGGAAGGTCCTGAAGGTGGTCATTGGCAAAACGAGGTGGCGAATACTGCCCATGATCTTGTCGGTGGTCTTCTATAAAACGTTGCCGGAAAGGCCATCTGTTCCGGCAGTGGCGGGAAATGTGGCCAACGCGATGGCAAGAGAAGCATATCGGTCGATCATCTTGTGTGCGCCACTGAGATGGATGAATTTTGGTAGCACGATGAGAACCGCGGGACCGACGCCACAGCAGCAAGTGGGGCGGCGTGGTAGTGATCATGTAGTGCCATCATCACCATCATCATTTCTGGATCACCGCGCCGCGCCTCTCACGCAGCTCATGCTAGCTCGAGCTGCGCGAGGATTAGAACGAACTCACGCACCTGGCGCGTCGGACGTGGACAATCACCGCGGCTGCTCTTCAGGCGTGGAATAAAGTGGCGAGATCAGCACGGCCCCGTCTGCCGCCTTCGACGCCGTCTCACGTCTCTCTTCTCTCGCCGCTACAATCATTAGGATTTATGGGCTGCGGTGTGTGGCTGGAGTTTTGGGGAACTAACAAGCCCATGTTGGCAAACTCTTGTCGCACAACAGCCTGTATAAGTGATATTGGGGCCGAGTTGTCAGGCACAGGGGGTTGATAAGCGGAAGGAGTCATGGCTTCCAGCTCCTGGCAGAAAATTCTTGTGATGTTTGGAGGATTCACGAATGGACGTGGCGCCACAAGATCCTCGCAGGAAGAAGTCGCAGCGGTGTTCGGGAGTCGGGAAAAACGTTGAGTGATTCTCTTGCTTTTGGCTTGTTCGAACCGCTGACATTCACTGACAAATGAGTCAATGGTGGTACAGCTCTTGCATATCAGAATGTTGAAGGCATCGTCAGCTATGACTTTCAATACATTTCTGACCTTGTCCAGTTCGGTCATGTCCTTGTCTGCCTTCCGACACAAGGCGAGCACGTCTTGATTATAGGTGACGTATGACTCGGTGGAAGGTTGAACTCGTGACGCGAGTTCCTGCCTGGCTGCCATTTGTCGAGCAACTGACCGGCCAAACAACTCACCGAGCTTCTGCTTGCACATGTCCCAACTCATCAGATCTTCCTCGTGCGTCTCGTACAAGGCGCGTGCAGTACCTCGCAGGTAAAAGATCATGTTGGCCACCATAAGCGTCTCATCCCACCTGTATTGCTTGCTGACGCGCTCGTATCAGGCGAGCCACTCGTCAACGTCAGTTGTGTCGGTGCCGCAAAGTGTACCTGGATCGAGAAGATGGGAAAGAATCACAGGTGACAGAGCAGGCGTAGACTGAACGGACGGCGCACTGCCTTCAGGCATCGTGGCTGGACGAGGCTGACGTCCGCTACGGAGATCCACAGTCGCAATGTTAGCCAGCACCTCCACCAAAAATATGTAACGGGGAGTATTTAATAAGTGAACGCAGGGTAGGCTAGCACTGCACACAGTATGCAAGGATGCAGGAAAAGGGGGCAGTTCAGACACAGCACCACAACAACATCGTCATCTTCATTACGTCTGCATCATTTCTGCACCCGTGCCTGAGGTACCTTTTAATACCCGTGACAATATATACGTTTTTATTTCAAGCGAGAGCGTCCACAACAGCGAACATGATATGTCTCTGGATTATTTTTGTTCAAAAACATTCTAATTTTTCACTTGGCGATACGGCAATCAGTAACACTGACACCAATAACTTGAGAGGGTTATGCGATCGCAGTGACGGTTCAGATCTAAAGGGCAAACGGATGTTCGCGATAATAGAGGCAGAAACTCACAGTCTTAGACAAAGAAAAAAAAAGGAGCAGAAAGCACTGGCAGGACCTTCATTAGGTGTCCTCAGTTTCTGAACAGTCACATTACATAGTCACGAGGCATTGCTGTGTATGCATATTCCACAAGCGTCAGATTCTTGCAGCCACATTGGCCAGTGCATCATCCGCCGATGATGTGATTCGGCAGTCATAATTGCGTCAACTTGACGACCTCTTTTTTTTTGTTATCCTCGAATTTCTCTTGAGACAAGGAGTTCCGCCATGTGGCACGCAAGTTCTGACTAGCTCTTCCGTTCACCGCTGCAGTTCTTCGCTGGAACTTGAGCACATATGTACGGACGTTCAGAACACAAATGTATGTATAAAAACCCCCATTACCGCCACGAAAGCACTGGCGTAGTGAGGAGGTGGCACCCCACGCCTCTGGCACCTCTTCCCTCTCCCCCCCAAAAAATGCTTACCGTAAAATAACCCTCTGCCTGCCTGGTACCCCACTTCGAATAAAAAAAATGAGCCTCTTCTCCCCCCCCCCGAAAAACATTTCTCCCTACGCGCGAACACAAAAATACATTTTTTTTCAGTGGTACTTCTGTCGATTTACTAAACTTCAACGAACAGGCTGTTTTGGTGAGTTTGGAACACTCGTTAGGTAAGTTTCATTTTGACTAACAATTTTTTCTAACGGTGAAATTCCTATATGTTTTATCAAATGCGAAAAGTGAATGACGGGTTCGACGCCTATTGGACTTGAACAAGAGTAAATAAAAAACTAGCATGATGTGATGTTCGCGGTTCTGGGCCTTTTCACCTCAAAAATGGCGAGAATTTATGACGTTTCCTTAACTTCATCAAGACGTCACCGCATGGCATTCACGCTTAGTCTAAAACGGACTAATCACGGAGGCCATGTAAAAACAGGTAACATAACTATCTCTTGCAATGCCATTGATCCGGAAGGCAGTGCCTAAGAACATTAAGTGCAAAAAGTGTTTGGAGGGGGGCAAGGTGTAAGGGTTAACGAATGTACTGAGGAAGAAAAAGAGACTTTAGCCTCGAAGTCATCTCATACGAATGCGTAAAGAATCTCTTGAGGGTCTTTTTTTTTTCATAGCCAAACGTTCGTGATGCAATTCGGCACTACGACGCGGTCAATCCCAAAGCTTCAACGACAGGCGCTTGACGCAATGTCAGTATTGCGCCCAACCACGCGGCTACCTGTCAGACACACGCGAATCATGTGGTGGGGTAAGCGCCTTAAGTTCGTGAAATGCGGTCAGCCGCAGACAGATGAGGCTGAGGGGAGGATCCGAACGGGTCAGGCGTACGAAGCGAGGAAGATTTACAGGCAGGAGGCAGTCGCATTTCGTCGCAGCAGGTCGATTGCGTATGAGAGTTGTCGCTTTCGACAGGCCACTATCCAGCTCCACTTTTCTTAAGAAAGCGCACCGTTGCGTTCGGAGAATAGGTTTCTAAAAATGGCGAGCCCGAAGTGCGTACAGCGCCTTCGGTTTCTCGCAATAGGTCGGCGTCAAGTTATTCGTGACGCGATGGTGGCGTTTCTGAAAAGCATAGTCCGTTTTACTCGCCGCTCTCATTGCTCTCTCTCTCTCTCTCTCTCTCTCTCTCTCTCTCTCTCTCTATATATATATATATATATATATATATATATATATATATATATATATATATATATATATATATATATATATATATATATATATATATATATATATATATATATATATCCCTCTCTCAATTTTGAGAAACAGAGACTTTGAGTCGGATTGCTGTGAAAGTTGCAGTTTCTGAAAATGAGCTTTCATCTGTGCTTCTGACACAAACTAGAGTTTAGCAGTATCTCTAGCTGTTTAATTTCTCGATTCAGTCAACTTTCGTTTTGTCGTAGTAATTGCATGCCAAGCGAAAAGCTAACATTTAAGACGTGTCGTTGATGGCCTCTCATCAGGTGGTCATCATCATCATCATCATCATCAGCCTGACTACGTCTACTGCAGGACAAAGGCCTCTCCCATGTTCCGCCAGTTAACCCGGTCCTGTGCTTGCTGCTGCCAATTTATACCCGCAAACTTCTTAATCTCATCTGCCCACCTAACCTTCTGTCTCCCCCTAACCCGCTTCCCTTCTCTGGGAATCCAGTCAGTTACCCTTAATGACCAGCGGTTATCCTGTCTACGCGCTACATGCCCTGCCCATGTCCATTTCTTCATCTTGATTTCAGCTATGATATCCTTAACCCCCATTTGTTCCCTAATCCACTCTGCTCTCTTCTTGTCTCTTAAGGTTACACCTACCATTTTTCTTTCCATTGCTCGCTGCGTCGTCCTCAATTTAAGTTGAACCCTCTTTGTAAGTCTCCAGGTTTCTGCTCCGTAGCTAAGTACCGGCAAGATACAGCTGTTATATACCTTCCTCTTGAGGGATAGTGGCAATCTACCTGTCATAATTTGAGAGTGCTTGCCGAATGTGCTCCACCCCATTCTTATTCTTCTAGTTACTTCAATCTCGTGGTTCGGTGGTGGTCATGGTAGTGTTCGAACAGGCGGTGTTAGTCTGGCCTAAATAGCCGGCTATTATTTCACCTCAGCCTCTCCAGAATGACAGTGGTTCGTGACCAAATGTTCCCCATTACTCTGCGAGGGTGCACGAGACGTTAGGAGACTTCGCGAGACTTTTGCGAGCCCCGCCTAAAAGCTTGCGTTACCTTCTTCGAGCGAGCACTGACGTTGCATCAAGATGTCACCGACTGACATGGTCGACAGGCCTAAGGCAAGCCTATTTCATTGACAGTGCGTCCACACGTGAGGTTCTGAAAAGTTCCGTGGAAGGGGGAATAAATAATTAAATTGACCTAAAATGTCAAAGTAATTTGTAGATTGTCTCAGATGGAGGATCATTGCGTCTTCCAGAAAATCTTGCTTATTTCATCTTCCTCACGTTTTGTCCTCCCGCATACGTCTTCACGCAATTTCAAGTAGGCAGCTGGCTTTTGCTTTCAAATCTTAGAGGGTAAACTGCTGTCGTTTTCTTTCCTTTCTGATCTATCTGTAAACTTTTAGCGTTCGATAGCGTAGTTATTCTGAAATCCTCTCAAAGGGAAAAATTTCCACGAATTTTGGACCTTATTCTCAAAGAAATTCTTTATTCTCAAACAAAGGACGAATAGTACTCATCAATTAAGCGTGAAGAAAGAATAAACGGTCGTTTTCGCAACAGCACAACGCATTTATCTTCGTCATGCAGAGACTGATAGACGCAGAGAAACATGCTGCCCTTAAGAAATTCAGCCGAGACGTGGCCTTTACCGTACGCAAAAGAGCGTTCACACGTCCTTGGTTTTCCTTAAGGTCATCCCTGACGAGATAATATTCCTGTTTTCTATTTCTCAGATTCCTCTGCATATACGTTGCATACAATTAACAATTTGAAGCTGCATAATGCAATTTCTGAATAAACCGAAGCCTAAAAAGGTTATAACGATTACCCCACGCGAGGAACCAAGTGAAAAGTTCCGCACTTCGCTCGGGCAGGAAAGCTTTACTCTGCAGTCCATACTCATTATACGTCTAGCTTTACAACAGAGGAGGTTTACCCTATATAAGAAAGAGAAGAGTATGTGTTGCATTTTTGGTAGAATCTTGACATTTTACGACTCTATTTAGGGAGACTGCGTAGCTCCTCTTCGTGTCCCGTGATTCTCTTACGAGAATGTAATAACCTCCGAAGGTATTTCACGCCTGTTTTTAAATAGTCTTAAACTCGGTGACTACTCATCAATTATCTTGTTAACTCCAGGCTCCCCAAAAGAATTCAAATGACACCTCATAGCCTCTATGTGTGAGAGGTGCATAAAAGAAGTTGCTCTGTCTGTAATGACACACACACACACAACTAAAATATGACTATTGCAAATAAGCGTTCAATTAAAGGCTTGTTGTCTTTAATAAACACAATATTAGTAACATCAAACAGACAATTATGTCAAAGTTGTCTAATAGATATCGTAAAAAATATAACTCGCTATGCAGCACGGCTCGTTTACTCTTCTGTAATAGCAACTTCATCTGTAGCAATAAAAAATAAATTCTCTGCCAATTAAATTTCCTGACTTATTTATAACGACCGCTGTGCGCCCATGCATTGTGAAAGGAGCGTTTAGTCTAACGAGCACACCAAGTATTTTTCGAGACACGCGCCGGCTCATAATAATATGGGGCAGCGCATACCATTAGTCTAAATGGCGTCTGCTCTGCAAATGAGCAACAAAGGTAGCTTACGCGAGGATTAAAAACAGAGCAAGGTATTAGGCAAAGAATAGGAATGACGCTCTACGTATTCTTGGCACGTGTGGTGCTAACCACCAGCAAGAGCAGTTTTGTTTTTCTTTCCCATTCCTTCAACGAAACATTTTCCTTAGGCAGTACAGGCACGGTTAGCTAAGGCGCGACTCGTGTCTTCTCCTCGGCATACTTTCATATTGTGCCGTCCATGTTATCCACCGAAAAAAGAAATGTCCGAAAAGGCATGGAAATAGCTGAAGTGACGAATAAACTAGAGTAAAATGGTCGTTGTGGGTCGGTATTGTTACCGAGAAAAGACGTACTTTTCCCACCTGGCTTACGATTTTTTGTCATTAATGAACGGCAATAAAAAAAACTATCTCAATTTGCGCCAAGACTCGTCATCTATTAGCCTGAATGAAGTTTCCGTTTTCAGAGAGCTTCAAAGTATAATTTTTTTAGTCATCGTCTACTTTTGAGGGCAGCGTACAAGAAACGAACAGAGAGCTGACGGTGAAAGAAGGAGACTAGAACTTTATGAGAAAAGAGAGATATGAAAGATAAAAAAAGAATGGACGAAAGGCAAGAAACAAAATAAAATTAGACTTAGGTGGCCAGTCATTCGCTTAGAGGGCTGATGACAATGAAGACAATATACATATAAGAAAACAGTGAACGAAGAAGCCATTAAATAAAAGAGATATGAAAGATAACAAAGATATGCCGCACCCATGACAAGGAGCCCCATGTGTTGCTAATCATGAGCAGTTCTTGTTAGGACTCAGCGCTTATTGCATGGGGCAAGGGCAAGCTTTTTCAGCGCACATGAATTCATAACTGGATGAAGAAGTTAATGAATGCGCACCCCTGCGCCAGACTTTGTTTGGCTCGTTCAGAACAGCTTTGCTTCATCGCTAAAAGCTTAACTGTGGTCTTTTCGGTAAGATTATGAAAACAAAGTCACACTTTCAACGGAAGGATGAACTGATGAATGCAATAGCAATAAATTGATATTTAAAATATGGGTAGCAGTTCCATGAAGAATCAGGCTTCGCGTAACTCTAGAAATAGACGACATCAGTAAATACGGCCACTCCGGGTACTGCAGTGGCTTTCATGTTATCTGTCACCTCAGTGTGATTGAAGCGGTGATAGCACTCATCCGTGCTACCTCCCCCTGAGCGACGGAGCTCCAACAGACAGCCTTTCATGCTTACTAAACCCAAGTCGCAGCTTATAGAGCGCACGTTGCGCAGGGCAATACCACAAGTTTGGGTTTAGGAGAACATGACCAGGGATGCCAATGGTAAAAAGGCAGCTCAGGTGTCTCTATAACTGCTATCGCATAAAGTTGATTGATATGTGGTGTTTAACGTCCCAAAATCACTATATGATTATGAGAGACGCCGTAGTGGAGGGCTCCGGAAATTTTGACCACCTGGTGTTCTTTAACGTGCACCTAAATCTGAACACACAGGCCTACAACATTTTTGCCTCCATCGGAAATGCAGCCGCCGCAGCCGGGATGCGAACCCGCGACCTGTGGGTCAGCAGCCGAGTACCTTAGCCACTAGACCACCGCGGCGGGGCTACGTTGACTACGTGAAGAAACACGCAGCCATACTGCGACGTTTTCTGAATCTTTCTTTTGTCGGTCATCAGCTGTCTGAAATGGCCTACCCCGCTATATTGTCGAAAACACCTGCTTATCTTCATTTCATCCAAGATTTAAAATTTCGCATGTCTCAATAAATGCATTATAGACGCTGTACGTGTATGGTAGCCACTATATGTGACCCCCGCCTGTTTGTGTGATATTTTCCTGCGAGGTCTTTAAGGAAAATAATATGAAGCGAAGTGGAATTACGAGAGCAACTCCGAAATAAAACATCAAATACAACAGTTCAACAATACGGCACTACGGGCCCTTTAGTCATCCAGTATAGTGAAAATTCAAACAAAGCGCACAAAAAAAATATTGAAACAGCAGGCATACGTGCGCACACAAAGGCACCCCCCTGTGTGTTGATTTATTGATTGAGTTGTGGGGTTTAACGTACCGAAACCACCATATGATTATGAGAGACGCCGTAGCGGAGGGCTCCGGAAATTTTGACCACCTGAGGTTCCTTAACGTGCGTCCAATTCTGAGCACACGGGCCTACAAGATTTCCACCTCCACCGGAAATGCAGCCGCCGCAGCCGGGATACCCTGTGTGTCTTTGAGTGTGCGTGCGTGCGTGCGTGTGCGTGTGCGTGTGCGTGTGTGTGTGTGTGTGTGTGTGTGTGTGTGTGTGTGTGTGTGTGTGTGTGTGTGTGTGTGTGAAGAAAGGTAGGTTAACTAAACAGCTTTCAAATACAGAATTGGCGTGCAAACGTTAGTAGGACAAAGACAAAAGTAAATTGGTATCGAATTTTCAGGAAATAAATCTTTCTGGCCCATTTATAAAACAAAGTTTTGCTTTGAAAGCATGCTGGATGATGGGTCATCCTTATGCCATCTGCCCGGCCACATCACCGTATAGAGACACAACGATCAATGCCCTCGGAACGAGCTCTACGAGTGATCTGCGAATGAAACTGATTCATGCCACTGCAATATAAATCAGCTGCGAGAACTACGGTAACGTGAAAGCACGACCGACCTGGCATACGCGGTGATTGATGGTGTAATTAGCGTCAAGCACACTACGTCATTCAGCGAAATAAATGTGTTTCAGGTTATGCTAGGCTCACCACTATTCGTCATTGCACCTGACGCAAGCCGCCAACGCACATCATCGCAATTCAATCAATTTTCTTAGATCGAGATTTGGGTTTATGGCTGCGGAACGTGTTATCAGTGTTCCGTTAGCAGGCCGTGCATATAATTTATTTGTGGAAGTACAAATTTACAGTAGTTCTGTACGTGTTCCTTTCACCAGTTTCTACCTACTTTTCAATTGTTTTACCTGTTTTGTAGCGTTAGCTACACTGGCTTCACTGAGCCAATTTCGCGTGGCACTTGTCTGCGCATGCGCAATGATACTCCGCCACCACCGCGCGTGGTTCGCCGCCGGTGTGCGGGCAATTCGATGCGCTGCGCAGACGATCAGTGGTGTCACGCACCGGAGCCGGCACCTCCCTCGCACTCGGCTGCGGCCGCGCGCGACTCGCCACCGCTGGTGTGCGCTTTCCAGAGGAGTGCCGTCATAGCCTTGGTAGACATATGGACACCGACGCGCGCGCCTTTCCTGTGCAGTAGCCATCTGACACTGCACTGGAGCCGCTTGATAGCGCCTCTGACTGGCGTTTGCCACTGTGATATAGCCATGGAGAAGGAGAGGGCAAATGCTGCTCAGTGGTGCAGTAGAGCGGAGAAGCTTTCCGCCATACCCGGGTGCCGAAGTAGTTACCCGGCAAAATAATTATACATGTGCCACATAAGACGTATACCGTGTGTGTGTCATTGGAACAGCTGTAAGCATGATATCTGGAAAGCTAAGAATAATCAGCTGAACCTTTGCTAACGCTACGTATATCCTGGCATAGCGGAGCTAAGCCACTGCCATTTTTTCGCTAGATTTTTTAAAATCAGATGTGGCTCAATACAAGCAATATGGTGCGCTTCGAAGCACGCGAGTGTTAGTTCAGTTCTTTAGCGTGGCTGACGGATTACGATTGAGGGAGAAAGAGAGAAGGAATATAAGGATGGTTGAGAGGGTTAATAACTCAAGTCCACTTTGCGACCCTCCAAGTGAAGAGAGAGAAATAAGGGAATGATAAAGAGGGGAGTAGATGTACATAGGACACCACAAATAGTGTAGTGTGTCAGAGAGTGTCGCTCAGTGATGCTGCGTTCAGGAATCGTAGAAGGGCTCGTGTACTTTTCTAGGCTGACGTACTTTCTAAACGATGAGCCTTCTAAAAAGCACGTTTACTAGGATATATGTGAATACAAAAAAAATGCCGCCATATCCACGAAGTGAATGATGATGAGTGGGCGAAGCTCCGGAGGTAAACCTGGTAAACCATGAATCCTCCGTACATTTTGCCCACTCGATTTTATTGCGACGCTCCCCCTAGCGTACGTCGCCGCACTATATCGAACGATGACACGCGCCATATGTGGCATCATTCCTATTTTATAACACCTCGCATCTTTCATAATCAACTACACGTACCGCCGTCTATTTTATAACATCTTGCATCTTTTGGACGGACGGATGGACGGACGGACGGACGGACGGACGGACGGACGGACGGACGGACGGACGGACGGACGGACGGATGGATGGACGGATGGACGGATGGACGGATGGATATGGCTGTACCCTTTAGATCGGACGGTGGCTAGCGTAATACTTAGAACTGAACGAGATGTGGCTACATACAGGGGACGCACAGCCCACGCCTTAAGGAGCTTCGCTCCTAAAATACCTCGTGCTAAATGTTCCTCAGCAGTCTTCCACTACCTAGAGCGCTACCTTATAATACACCACTGAGTGCACAGTTTAAGCACGAGGTTTTTTTTCTTCGTTTAAGTATGCCCACGGCCAGGCTTAAAGATAAGCACGAGAGAGTGCGCGAGTGCCGCTCCTAAACCAGCCGTGGAACGCCTGGCTCAAGTGAGAGCGGCAATACTGCAAAAATATGAGGTTAGACAGAATAGGGTTTCGCCACAACACTCACATCTGTTCGCTCGTGGTGGCGCTGGTCAAGGCAGAGGACAGGTTTCTCTCCGCAGAGGCCATCCCCGTATGCCAAACAAGGCGGCCGTTGCAAGGTAGGGTGGTTAATGAGCTAATAGAGCTCCTACGTCTCAGTCGCTTGTATGAGAAAGGATGAAGACCGCTGGCAAGTCCACGAACTTCCTTTTAGCAATATATGAGATACGTACTACAGCGGATAAATTTTTTTCAGGATAACAAGCAAGCAGTTTTCTGTACTGTAAACTTTTCTGCATTTTTCCGTTTTTTTCTCTCATTTGCAGTCCTTAGAAAGAGATATCTTTGTAAGAATAAATATTCGTAGATACAGCATCGACGTGTCGAAGCTTCAGCAGTGATCACTGTCGGAACCTCTCCGGTTCAAAGTAAGTGAGTCATTTCGTAGGCGAAACTGCCGACAGTATGATCACGCACACACCCACTCTCTATCAATGCCACCTAGAAAAAAAAATATCTTTTTAGTTGGCTTTAGCTCTATGATGTGCCTCCGTACCGATTTGTTGCGCCATGCCACTACACAACTAAGTCTAACAGTGAAGCCCTCTTTGACGGGAATTCTAATGCGTTTAAGCGCAAATGACTGTGTAGCGGCTCCAACGGCGCTGTTTTATACTCATCGCATGTGCTGTATAGTTAGGTGAGCGTTTACACTAAGCCAAATTACATTATGAATTGCCAACGGGCACCTTTGCATCTACAAAGCGAATAATGCGTTAGCCATTTTCTATAAATATCAGAAGTGTTGTTAGCGGGGCTTGTTAGTACGATGGATCGCAATAAACAGTGCAAATAGCGAGACGAAGCAAGTGGAAACAAATTAGGAAAACAAACGCTGCTTCTTATCAGTCTTCTTTGTGTTTCTTGAGTCAATTATTTTGGTTTTTCCTGTGAAGCATCCTGACGGTTTGCGCACATAAATTGCCTATTTCGAAAACTTTCTCAGAGCTTCATGCACTTATCGCATTCATAGTTTCTACTTATAAGACAGAGGAACAGATTTGAATGTTCAGTTGTTGAAATATAAATGGCCTTGACGTTTCTTTTTTCCTAAGCCTTCATCGTATTTTTTGTTTCAATATTTTTTTACCTGTATCATTACCATCGCTCAGTGCTTTTCAAAGAAACCACGACGCGAAATGTTATGCTACTTCCTTCTTGACTATTTTTACTCACAACTACATTGAACGATTTCACCGAAGTAGGCACGCCAATATAAACAGCTCTGTACGCTTTGTAATTTGTTAGCAATATTACATGACATATAAGCTTAAACAGCTTTTTTATATTAAGTGGTACTCACATCTGCACGCTTTCTAAGGGTTTACAGGTTTTCGAAAAAAGTTACCCACAAGCACAAATGATTGTTTCATAAATAGCCCCACAAGTCCAGCCAACTTACGCGAAGAAAACAGGTTTCGCCTGGAGATTTTCGACACGTTTCCTATTTCTACTTATTTTTGTCCCACTCTTCTTTCTTTTACTTTTTTTCTTTATGTAACTTTCCTCTTATAGTAATGTACTCTAGGATATATTTTCTGGAAGGCATATGCAGGTGTTGTGCCTCGTTGGGAGGAAGCTGTATTCTTACTGCCTCGCTATTGCCTGTGGGGCCACATGTGTTTCTGCATCAAAATCAAACAAAAAGAGTAGGTGGAATAGTAATAATAACTATCGTAATAGTATAAAAGTACTATATATATATATATATATATATATATATATATATATATATATATATCTTTTACAATGTAATCTTGTGCTTTTCAGTTTAGGCGTCTACTCATGAATATTTATGGAGCACGCCTTCACTTGTCGGAATAAAATGATTCATGGGAACGAACAAACCACACGTTCCTGTTCACGCAAGAATTTGCGTATTTCGTAATTACTTTCGGCTAAGCTGAAAAAAAAAATGTTTATTCATACTGCAAATCCAGAGAGAGCTACTGAATTGCCGGCAGATATCTAAGTGTTTCTGGTCTTTGTCGTGCGTTGAAATTAGGACATCCTCGTAGACGATGTAGACGCTCTTCTAACTATACCGACTGTTCAATTTCGTTTTACTGAGAAGCGAAAACAAAACTGTCAGAGGCAAGGTAAATAAGTCCGGGTGAATGCTCACAGAAAAGAAATGAATGAGTATCAGCAGTGTCCTCCTGGTTTGAAACCTTGATATTTTTTCAAGCGTACTCATTGATATGAGCATGCATGTTCTGTTAGTAGTCGTAGGCAGCAATTTCGTTCTCACCACGAAATTGTTATTGCGACGCAGTATTGGGTTGTAGTTTTCATGGCCTCGGAGGAGGTAATAGGAGTTAGAACGCTTCTCATGAGATTCCTTCTTTCTAGCTTATGCAACGCTAACGCAGCAGAGACAAACTGGCCTATTAACATGTGGAAATGGAAGAAACAAAAAAATCCACGGGGTTATACGTGGAATGATTACACGGCTTTCTTCAGAAAAGATGGTTCTATTTATATTCACCGAAGCTTAATATGCTCTCATGGTCTGTCAGTTCCCGTGTTCCTCGAGGGAAATTATTCCTAATTGTCGGCTCTAATGATTTTACTCTTTTTTTCGTAGCAGAAGTTTCTCAATTTTTTTCTCTTTCTGTACTAACCTTATGTTCGTTCGCATCTAAAACTACAACTGGTAAGGTGCGTAGGCTAACAAGTTTAAAGGCACCTAGAACTTGAGGTGTTTTGTAACTAGCATTTAAAACAACGTGCACATATTACACACTGTGAGACATTCATAGAGTGTTTGTAAGAGCTGTGTGATGTAGCATGACTATAACCAGAGCTCAAACATGGTCAAGCAGAACAATGCTGACATAGAATAATAAATTATTTATTTCCTAGTGTTCAATGTCCCATAAAATAATGGCTCTTTTCATGCTTCACAACGCCGTAACATTCCTAAACAAATAAGATATGGTGTACTTCAAAAATTTGTCATGCCTTCGGCGTAACAAAGGTAAGAAAAAATTGGTTCTAAATCTGGGTGTTACACCGCAAATGTAGTCAAAAGAGGACAGTCTTGCGCTTGGAGAGAGTGAACAAAACGTTTATTTGATGTCCTGCGCAAGAAAATCGGTGAATGATATTCTGGAGGCGCTGCGTTAGAGTGCCTCGAGCGTGTAGCGGAGGCGAATGAGCGCATCGAAGCACGTTAGACACAAGCGCCATCTGGCAGTTATCTTCGAAAACGAAGGCGTGCAGCCTGCGGAGAAAGACGCGTGCCGGTCTTGGAGGTGATAGGATGTAGATCGCAAAGCGACGGGCAGGTGCCATCACTATGACGTTGTAGCAAAGCGTCGGAAACACCTTTATGAGCACCGCATTGCACTGTCAGCGCAGCGCAATAAACGCTACATTTCTTGGAGTTACTCGTGTGCCTCTTGTAGTATAAAGGCAGGCATACAAAACTCTGAAGTGCTGTTATGGCGCCTCAGATATGCGCAACAATTGCTTTTAATTGACAATCACACAAATAGGAACGCTAAGCCTTGACCATTATTGGTGGGTGCTGCAAATGGAGTTGGCCATTTGGTACCGTTTGAGGTATCGTCAGGGCGGACAAACAGACAAACCAAAATTTTTTCGTCGAAGGTCTCGAAGAAACACTATCGTCTTTAAAAATGTTATCAGGCTACACAATTTCAAGTTTGCCTAAGAAAGCTACGCCGCTCAACACAATATGTTGGTGCCGATTTAAAAATGCCTCCATTGCCTCTCATTTTTTACCTTTTTCATTGCGCTGACCTTCAGCATTTTCACTGCGAGAGATGCAATTTTCAGTCACAAGGGCAAGCGTTGTTGGTTGTTGGCCTTAAAATATCAGCAGTCACACAAGTTAGGAGAGCAAGAAGTGCTCAAGCCATGGCAATAGATGTCGTCTTAGATGGCGCTGTGCATAAGTGTTTATAAAGACGGAATCATGTACCGTGTTGCTTTTTGAAGAAAAAAAAACTAAAGCGGGAAGCACGAAATGGTACCTTCCTTTACACACTCCACATGCTGAGGTCTTGTGAACCTAAATGAGGATGTAGATGGCACGCGAGTATATAGAGACACGTTTGTCACCGAGTTACGAAGACCTTAATGGCATAGTGTCCCAATGACAGCCCCTCAGCCAAACGGATCTTCGAGACATGCATTGTTCTGTGTTATAAAGCACTTGTACTCTGCCTTTAGCACTTTCACGTTCGGCGAGACAGCTGGGAACACTATAGAATGGCGCATTTTGTCACTATAAGGAGGCGTCCCAGGTTTTGTTGTTTTTTTCTCTTTTTTTAGTATCGAGTATCTGGCTGCTTTCTTCAGTATCGATTATTTGGCTGTATATGTCAGATAGTGGGATTTCATGTGCGCGTGGTGGACCACAGAAGCACTTTCGCAAAAGTTTTAGTATGTTACGACCGGGCCGCCATGACGGGCTGCACTCGCTGGTAATCTATCAGGCCTGTCTCCTTTCTTTGTGCGCAATTTCGCTAGCAACAGTTCTAAGATCAACTTAGGCCTGTGAATGGCAAAATGAAAATACATTGACCTCCAGAACGGGTCGAGCCAGGATAAAGGACCTCACAAGCACAGGACATGCCTTGTGAATACTGTTCATTTATCCCAGCTTGTCACGTCTTCTTTGTATATCTTTATCGCACCACTTTTGAATCTTCAGGTAATTGAAAGAACCAGTTTTGAGGCACCAAAATTTATCATCACAGCAAATGAAAAGGACGATTCTCGAAGAAAACGCTGCTTCATCAAGGAACGTGGTCCATCCTTGCGCAGTATTAATCCCGACATGTCTTGCCATGCATGTCGTTGTATACGCGTATTTGTTATGCCGTTCTTCAGCTTGAAAGGATTTTGAAAGTTTCAGAGAATACAAGTGAAAAGAAAATTGTGAATACTGTGCATGTAAAAACAAAATGCTCTTACATTATTAGGCTTGAGTGATGTACCTCGGATTAGCTTAGCACAGTGCTTTAGCCGAGACTCGACTTTTTATATCAATATTTCTCAGTATAAGCAACATCGGGAGCTCGTTGTTTCAAATTGTGCTCGAATTTTCGGATGATATCTCATATGCACGAGATGAAGAAATAAACTGCCCGTGTCTACAGTTCTGACATTTGTTGCAACGTTTTGCTGAATCAGGGTTTTTATTATGTTTATTTTTTACATGCCTTATTCGCCGTAAGGATTGCATTGGCAGGCAATCGCTATTTTGCAGGGATTGAATATATGATGAACTTATTCCAACAAAAAGCCTATAGCGGTGGTCAAGTGGTTAAGGCACTCGGCTAGTGACCCAATGACCGCGGCTCGAAGTCCCACTCATGGTGGCTGCACTTCAATGAATACCAAATATTTGGGGCCGGTGAATTATTGTTTGCTCGCTCTTTTACTCACCCGAGGCTGACGAAATTTCTGGTGCACTCCCCTACGTGGTGTTACCAGTCGTCCCAGATGTTTCAGAACCATTTCATTTTTTCCAACAGCATTCCGAGTTCCACGCCTACACTCTAAAATCAGCTGTTTGTCCCGTATGTGGTCCGGACTATCAAGTTAAATGATTTTATGACAGACAAACAGACGAGCGCTTTGCCCATCTTGTCTTGGCACACCCTTTCTTCCTTCGTATTTGCGGATGAGATTCTTTAGTGAGAAAGGGTGCTTTGGCTAGTTGTTGCATAGCTAAACATCATAAACAGTGCAAGCAAAACACATTGGAAGGAGGATAACGTACGCATACAGTGTTTTACTTGGGGCCTCCTTTTCTTTCTTTAAGTCCTTCGCGCACTGTTGATCTTTTGCCGCCAACCCTTCTGTTTGTCCTAAGACGCTCTCGCGGTTTCCCTCTCTCTGTATTTAAATACGCAAACTGACCTACACATACACATGAGTGACACAGTAAGAGCATTTTATGCGATGTCCAGCTGCTGTATCTATAACAATTTACGGACAGTTATTGGAGAGGATTCCCCGTCACCGTGATGTTCTGTGTAAAGGCCACATCGATCAAAGTTCTAGGCACACAAAGTCAAATACGAAGTTGACGCTGATTCTTCAAATTGCGGTAGACAAAATTCTTAGTGCTACTTTGGTGACAAGGAAATGCTTATGTTAAAATGAATTAGGTTTTAGTGGTCTGCGCGATATTGTGCACTTAAGGTCACCGATCTGTACAGGCATTGAGACGCAGAAGGTTCCTTGCCCAATTTTTCCCGCCATTACCACGTGGCCACTGATAACTGCAGCAGCAGAGCCCTGCTCGGAAGGCCACATTGCCAGCCTTGCCCAAAATTCTGTTGATCGCACAGTCCTCTGCACTAAAGTGCAGCAAGAACTCACGCAGTTTTTTTTTACTGATTTGCACACTGGCACAAAAGCACAATACTGAGCCACTTCAAGCGTAGGGGCTCGTTTTGCGGCACCTAACGCAAAGTCACGTTGTTTTTTCGGCGTAAACCATTGGGACATCTGGCAACGTCATATGCCACGGCATTTATACGAACCTTCAGTCACGGTGACTCTTCTGGGTGTCCAAAGCCCACACACCAGTTTGCGATACCATAATTACTCATTAATAATGTACGATAGTCGTTGGGACTGAGATGTATGACTAAGCGTCAGCGTGGATGCTTCATTGTTAAGCAATGCTGTTGCGGTCAAACATAAATGCAAATTGTACAAGCCCTTTTATCAATGTACGTGCACAGTGACCTACCTACGTAAGGACACGTTTTACTTTCGTGTTTTACCGATTCCTATGACGGAGGGATCAAGCATATTTTGTTTAATCTTCCTCGTCCTGTTTAAGTGGCAGGTATGCATAATGACCGCACCCAAAATCTAAGTCAGGCCTAGATGCATTGCACCACTTACCGTCTTCTTCGATGGCTCGTTTGTTCATCTTGTTTTTTCACTTGTGTTGTGTTTGCTTGTTTGTTTGTTTGTTTATGCGAATGCTTATTCGTTCAATGTACTGAGTTTTAAGCCACTTTTAATCTCTCTCTTTCTCTCTTCCTCTTTGCTACAGCCTTTTGTTTCGAGCATCGGCTTTCCACGTGTTTAGTGCTTGTTTATCTGACTTCGCAAAGCACCTGCCTTCGTTGCTGCCCGATTTTTCGGCTTCCTCCCACGAGAGTTCAAAGCTAACGCTTCTGTATAAACTTCTCCGAAGTGAGGGAAGTTGCCTGAGATAAAGACAGTACTTTTTTCGTGAACGCCTGCTTCCGTGCTTTTTTTCTTTTATTGTTCACCCCAGCTGTTTTGAGTTGCGCACCGGCAGACCCAGAAATTTCGGTCAACGGCGTTAACTCACCGAATCACTTAGAGTAGCAGTCAGAAATAGATAGTAGCAACAAAGGCAATAATAGAAGAGATGGTTACGTGTTTGGTTCGGTACTCCACAATGTAAACGACGAACAAAATGTACTATGATGTGAAAGAAATCTTATTTTGAACCCTCTTAGGTACTCCACGCAAGTTTTTTTTTCTATTCGTAGTTACTGTACAAATAAAATAAGGCATGTCTAGAGGTTCTTTCTTTCGTAAACAAAGATTCAGTCCGGGTTCTTTCGTTTAATGAAAGCACTTCAATCCGACTATAAGGCACTCTGCATTGATAGATTCCAAAAGAAATGAAGGCCACAAGAAGGCCTTTGTGAAAATATTTCTCTAAGTGGGCAGTCTCTTAAGGACAACGCTTGTCTACATCTAAAATCATCAAAGTGTCTCATGTAGTTATGGTCAAACTACAAAAGATATGCGCAAAAAAGGGCAAATACGACTGCTCGCTTCTGGTTCTATAAAATCCTGAAGCCAATAGCTGGTCCAACAGATAGCCGATCACGTTGATGGGGCTGAAACAATATTCCCTACTTGCCGTAGTAAACTGAAAGGGGACACCCAGATGGAAGAAGAAGCACCTTAAGGTTGGTTGCATTTCAGCGTAGTTTTCGGACAATCTAACACCAGCGGGAACACAGCTTCTATGCATGCCGAGTCTCAGGCTTAGCACCGCTAGCACATCAACAAAGAAATCTCTCTCAAGAGACAGCATGAGTCACCCCTTCCAGGACTTCCCGTTAAAGGAGCTGACACAAACTTTTCTATACATGCTTCGCCCCACCCCTGTTCTTTAGTTCTTTGTACCCCGTCAACAAGAAAGCTACAAAATACAATTATTCTGTCAATGATAGGACAGTGGCATCGCGAAAAACTTCGCAAGAACTCGCATTCATGCTTTGGGCACAACCAATGACGCGACCTTCAGGGAAGGAGTTTGTGGCACTGACGTGGCATTTCGTTTTCTTCTTTTATAAGCACAGTTCAGTAACGTTAAACATTAGGTTAGTTGGCGATAGTTCACGTTTACTAGTGAAGCAGCGCACGGGTACGAGACGCAAAAAGAACGAAAATGACACCGCTGCACTCGCAATCATGTTTTTCTGCGAAATAAAGTTTTTGCAAGTGATGCGGTAATTTTTTGTGTTCCTTTTTTGTATGATGTCCGTGCGTTGCTTAACAAATGAACATAAACAAATACAGATTCTATGTGCTGGTGTTAGGATGCATACTCGAGATTTTTTTTTAATTACAGACCATGTGGTTGTAACAATTACAGCGCCGGTAATAGGCCGCATAAGGCGGTCAGAAACACTTGTGAAATTGCTCCGCATGTGAAAATACGGCACTGCTGTAATGTATTATGCATATTCCAATCTTCAGTATATACTGAGAATTCAAGGACCCTGAACCTTCACCTATGAGCGTTGAACCTGATAGCGACATACTGTCCCTAGTGCATATTTCAACCACTTGCTGCGCACGTTTTATTGTATAATTCTACTCGAGAGGCTTGAATTTTGGATTGTTACCTTGCAAATTACAAAGTTTAAAGTAGATTGCGTTACTGAAATGTCCGCACATGGCTGATTTCTTGTAAAGAGTAGAATTCTTTAAACAACGAGCAATGATGAACCTGGAATGTTTTTTTTTAATTTTCTATGCACCAACTAACAGGAATACGCGCACTAAAGTGTGTGCCTTTTATTACTTTTAATCAGTTGATTTGCATACACAGATACACAGGGACACAGAAGAAAGAAACAGAAAGCAAGCTGGCAATTGCCACCTGGAGGGGCACAGCGCCTGCTCACTTTTTCGGGAGGAGGAAACAACAGCTCACGTTCAGTTTCTATGCGGATTGTTCGAAAGCCATAGAAGCGTTGCACCTTGCACCTTTCGCTACCAAGCACTAAAACATTGGATGTTGTACCTTATGGCGTCTCTATCTTGCCGCAGTTTGAACAGCATTCACTTACAACGAATTTCCATTAAATTCCCACGTCCTGTTTAGAAAAAAATTTATTTACAGCATGTACAGAACACAAAGGCTTCATACCATTCCAGTAACCGGGCACATACACTTCGGCACATCTATGTTTTACGAATAACATCACTACGTTACAGTAAAGGCATTTGCTCTAATATACATGACAATGTTGGCATATATGTACACAAGAACTCAATGCGACATCATGATACAGTGGTATAACGATACAATAGATGCAATGAAACACGATATGTAACAAATGAAATCATAAAAACAACTCAACGGGCACTGCTTAGCACCAAGTCGTACACGACATTTTAGATTGCCTAACGATATGCAATAATGGCAGTGGTGGGAGACATTTTAGATTGCCTAAAGATATGCAATAATGGCAGCGGTGCGAAAGATGAGTTTTAGAAAATAGGCCACTCATTTTCTACAGTTTACTTCCCTTATTCTGTGAAGTATATTTAAAAATAAATGCTTTTTTGTCCTATATAAAAGTTACAAGAGAATGCCTTAAATTTCACGCATGTTCCTTTTATCTGGAAAGCTACAGAGAGACCTTTGAAAAAACTTGAAAACGTACTTTCATTTCAGATATTATGAGCTAGTAGAATAGGTGACCAGAAGATTTTTGGGTACAACGCTCGCGATGTTGAAACCCTCGAACCATTCACGCATAGGCAACATAGAGAAGAAAATCTCTATGTAGGCAATGCATGTTTAGAAAAAAATGGCAGCATATCCACAGAGTGAATGATGGATAGTGGGGCGAAGCATCCATCCGTCCATTCGATCTTGCTTCCGTCCATCCATGCGTGCGACTGTGTGGCCACCCATGCGTCCACCCGACCGTCCGTGCGTGCGTCTGTTCGTGCGTCCGCACGTGCGTCCGCACGTTCATCTGCGCGTCCGTCCCTGCTTTCGTTCATGCATCCGTCCTGCGTCCGTCTATCCGTCCGTGCAGCCATCCGTGCGTCCGTCCATGCATCTGTCTGTGTGTGCGTTCGTCCACCTATTCAACACTCCAAGCACCACCATCTCGCATCTTTTCATCATTTATTCTCATATAGAAGCACCGCCATCCAGTGGACATTCCAAGGACAGAACGAGAGGAGGCACACGCACACTTTCTTACGGCTTGCATTCCGTGTCTACTTCCCACCTTTAACCACCCCGAGTTCATGGTATATACTAGTTGACTGTATTAATGGCACTGCGGCCCAACGTTCGCTAAACCTTTCTAAAAGCAAGGAAGTTACGCCCAGCGAGTACAACGTAGCAACCCTTTCTTGTCTTCTGTAGGTTGTTGAACAATGAAAAATTCGAAGCGTGCGCGTTAACTAAAAGCTGAATTCTCCTGTCTCTCATTCCCCCTTAGCAGCCACTGGCATGTAGATTGAGCACTATCTTTTATTGTTAAACAACGCACAGAAGAAATCTCTCAACGGCACCACTTGGAGGTCAAAATCTAATACTGGTTACACACTACGACTACTACTACGGCTACGAGGCACGAACGGGTGCCGCTATAAGGAGCTTTGCCCCTGAAAGCGGGTAACAATTTAGAGTACCAAGTACTTTGTTATGAAAGAGCTGAAAGCCGTTCAGTGCGCCTTACCCTGTCAATACTGTTGGTGTTTAGAATGAACTATTTTGAGTACTTAGCACTCTACTAAGGGAGAGCGTAAAGCCGCACGAAAACAATAAGCCTGCACGCTTTAAATGGTCAATACTAGATAGAGAAGAGACACTCGACCGAATAAGCTTTTTATCAAACGAGACAGCGCAAATTCGGTAGTCGAAAGTGGAACAGGCTTTCAGATCCCTTCAAACTGCGCTACTTATTTAATTGTTAGATTCTGTTATAACTGTTTTCTTTATTTGTCTACATCATGCCTAGCAAATAATATTTTGTGCCCGTTTCATCTGCCTTTAATGCCTTTAGCAAAAGAGTGGGGTCGGTCATGTTTTTTTGAAAGCACTGCAAATCAAATACTTGAATCGCCACAATTATTGCAGAAAGAATGTCACCCTTGGTCGAGGAAGCGAGGAATGGAACGATTTTAAGTAAGGGAGAGAGAGAGATAGAAACAATTTTATTTATTCCATCTTAAGGGAAAGGAGCTGCCTGAAGGCGAGAGATCCTACTCGTGGTAGGCCTCTTCTGCCACCTCAGCCAACCTCGGGATCATAGAGTTTCCTCAAATTTACTAGTGGTGACTCTGTCGCTGCGATCGCTGAGCAACCATGGGAATGATGGGTAGTACACACATTTGCCTAGTCTTCGTACTTGCGGGCGGCGAATAGTACTTGCGGTTTCATTCATTGCTGTGCTTCGGTTTCACATTGAAGGAAAGATTTATTCCTTTGGAACTTCATGACCCAATATGGAAAGGTAAGTCTAAAAGAAAAGGGTGGTGAAGCGCTACCGCTGAACGTTTGCTGGTTTTTGTTTCGTGAGAAAACAGCTTCAAGCCACACGAACACACACGGAGCCAAAAGCAGGCCAGAAGTACGAAACGTAGACAAATGTGTATACTACCCATCATTACCATGCTCAATGAAGCGCTGTGAATTGCCGCTTGCGCAGACACTAGCGCCAGAGTTCCCTCTCGTGTATATTAGGAAACTATATGCTCGGGATAACCTCCAGAAGGTCGATGTTGTAGCTACGCATGGCAGCCTCCCACAGCTTATTTTGGCAGCCTCCCACAGCTCCCACTTATTTGTTTACGAAGGCTCGGGGGAGGGGAGTGATCAAGTAAAGAAAAAATCACAGCATATCCACGGAGTGCATAATGATGAGTGGGCCGATGCGTCCATCAGTCCGTCCACGCTTCCGTCCACCCGTTCATTCTTTCTTCTGTCCGTCCGTGCATCTGTCTGTGTGGCCGTCTGTGGGTCCGTCTGTGTGGCCATCTATCCATCCGTGCACCTGCCTGCCTGCCTGCCTGCCTGCCTGCCTGCCTGCCTGCCTGCCTGCCTGTCTGCCTGCCTGCCTGCCTGCCTGCCTGCCTGCCTGCCTGTCTGTCTGTCTGTCTGTCTGTCTGTCTGTCTGTCAGACATTCCATCTTAACAGACAGACAGACAGACAGACAGACAGACAGACAGACGGACGGACGGACGGACGGACGGACGGACGGACGGACGGATGGACGGACGGATGGACGGACGGACGAACAGACAGACGGACAGACGGACACGGATTAGCGAGTAATCTCACGGGAATCAAGCGCCAGTCCACTAGTGACAAGTCATGCCAGGAGCCTCTAGGCGTTCTTCGGCGCGCCAGCACTGCGCACTGTGACGTCGCCGCTCCTCGCGCTATCGCCCTACTGCGCAGGTAAACCTTGTGAAACTTCTCAACCTAGGCCGCCACTGTAGTTTACGCTAAAAAAACCGTTTATTCTGAAGCCGTGGCGAGTTTCCATGTCCTAGAAAGGGTCCTGTCTAAACTTCTTGGCGTCACACGGAGGAACATCGCGTTATCTGGACAAAACATCCGGTTATACGACGTCATCACGCCACCGTATAATTTAAGTGAAAAGACACGCACCGGCTAAGGTTGCGAAAGCGTGGCTATCTTGTCAGCGTCAGTGAATGGTCTGTGTACTCTGTGAGCAGTGGCGTAGTGAGCGGGTGGCGCACCATGCCCGTGCCAGCTCCTGAATTGTTAAGTTCTGTTGTAAATGTTTTCTTTATTCGTATACATCATGCCTAGGAAATAAATTTTCCCGTGCACGTTTAATCTGCCTTTAATTCTTTTAGCCAGAGAGTGGGATCAATCATATTTTTTTTCTGAAAGTGCTACAAATCAAATACTTGAATTGCCATATTTATTGTAAAATGAGTGCCACGCTTGGTCGAGAAAGCGTGGAATGGCAATCATCTTTCGAGTATTCATGCAATTTCAATTGAAGGAAAAATCACAGGATATCGACGGAGTGCAGGATGATGAGTGGGGCGAAGCATCCGTCAGTCCTTCCACGCTTCCATTCGTTCGTTGGTTCATTCGTTCTTTCTTTCATCCATTCATGTGTCCGTCTGCGCGACCATCTGCGCCTCCATCCGCTCGTGCGTCCGTCCCTGCATTCGTCCGTCCATCCTTCCGGGTGTACATCCATCCTTCCGTGCGTCCGTCCATGCGTCCGTCTGTGCGGCCATCCATCCGTCCGTGCATCTGTCTGTCTATGTGTCCGTCAGTTCATCCGTTCGTCCATCCATCCGTCCGTATAGTGAACACTCGATGTACCACCACCCCGCATCTTTTCATCATATATTCATCTTATAGAAAATACCGCCATCCAGCGGACATTCGAAGGACTGAACGAGAGATGGCACGGCCGGACTATAGCAGCGGCCCACGCGCATTGTCTTACGGCCCGCACTTGGTGTGTATTTCCCAACTGTCATCGCCGCTAGCTCATGGCACTGCGGCCCAACACTCGCTAAATCTGTGTGTTTAGAAAAAAGTGGTTAACGATTTTGAGTACTTGGTACTCTACCATGGGACAGCATAAAGCCGTCCCGTGTGTTGTGATATCAGACGCCTTTAATAACAGCCCCGGGCTGTTTAGAAAGACTGTTCAACGATTTTGAGTACTTCGTACTCAACTCTGGGAGAGTACTGAGCCGTCCCGCGACAACCAAGGAGGTTCCTTGCAGAAAGCGTGAAGCTTAAGTTCACGTTTTAGTGCTGCGCTTGCTAAAACCAAGGAGGTTACGCCCAGCGAGTTTAACGTGGCAATTCTTTCTGAACAGATAGTGCTCAAAGTGCGTCTTTATGTTACTAGTTTTTTTCTTGTAAGCATCAAATTGAAAGTAAATTTTATTGGAAGTTAGTTCACTGACACTCGTCTTTGCAGGTTATTTATTGAGAAACAACTATCTTTTTATTTATGATTACGTGCGGGGTTTCCTCATCAATTGAAAAGGGTGCGCGCGTGCCGCTCCTCTAGTCAGGCCCTGGGGGTGGCTACTTACTTTACTACTATCCACCTTTTCATAAACGCCTCCCTGGGCGCCACCATAGCCCTCCTTGGGCTGTGCGAATTGGCGCGTCCCCTCGAAAATGCACTGACAAAGTTGCGCCCTTAGCCTTTGTACTCCCGCGCAAAGCCCATCATGGCGGTGTTTTTTTCCTTCCTGTGAAAAGGTGTATAGTGCCACGAATAGTAAGTATATTCTAGCCACTATACCATTACTACTACTACTATTACTACCACTACTACTATTACTACTACTACTGCTACTACTACTACTATGACTACTACTACTACTACTACTACTACTACTACTACTACTACTACTACTACTACATACATTGTGGACGCACAACCCACGACAATTGGAGCTTGCCTTAAAAGGCAGCTTTATATTTACATTCTACCAGAAACTTCGGTTAACGAAATACCATCGTTCTTCTCTATCTCTTTTTATCTCAGAAAATAAAGAGAAAAAAAAGAATGACAGTATTTCTTTCATAAGAAAGATAGGAAAGTTAGGAGGTTAACTAAAGAAACCTCCGGATATCTTCATATCTTACAGGCATTTCAAAAACATGGCCCGCGCAAATTTTAATTAGCGTCAAGTGTTATCTTCACATTCAGTACAGCTCGAAGTTTAGATAGTTATTTGAGTTCAGTGCAATGTTTTCGTTGCGCAGTGTTTGCAGCCCAGGTTTCCGCCTATCGTCATGGTTGTGCTTTGTTCCCGTTTCGCCATGCCTGCAGCATAGACACCTATCTGCCTTAATATTTCTCTTATAATTCCGCGGGGCTCATGGCTCATAGCTTATACTGTTTTTTTTTCGAAGCACGTTAGGTACTGACGCTGAAGGGATTGATCCCTCCAACACATTACCTGTAACGTTTTCTCATTCTAGTAATCAAACTGAGTTTGACAATGAAAAGTCGTTCGATTGTTTTTTTTACTTAGTACGTCCTTAATCACGTACCGGTAAATCTCACGAACTTCTTCACCTGCTTCGTTAAGTACCCACTTCCGTTTACGCCTACACTGTGTGTCAACTTGTGTTATTGGGAATGGCTCGCGAATTGTTGGATTTGAAGTGCTTTTTGTCGCGTCTTAGCTCTTTTTCTTACGCTACAGTTTTATTTTTTATAAATGATGAGTTTAATCTGTAGACATCAAGAGTTCTGCTAAAAGCATCCATTCTTTTGATATGTTAGCGTTTCGTTAAGAAACAAGCTGTAAAGTTTCTGTGAAATTTCGCGATGCGCCAAAGTTTGCGACTTCAGCATGAGCAAACACAAGGGTAAAAAGAAAGTAAATCGAATGGCTAAGACAAGGAGGACTTCATAAACGAGTACTTGTCACCTTTAAAATTTCAGCGACAAAAACTTATGCTTGAACAATTATACTTCAGTGTGTACTGAATCTCTGCTGAAGCTAATATCGCGGGATGGAATCCCGTCAGTGGCGTTCGCATTTAGATAGAGGCAGCATGCCCATGTATTGTGTACATAAATTTAAATGCACGTCAGAGAGCGCTTTCTGGCAAGCCTGTAATCAGAGCGGGCGGGGAGGGGGGGTGTTTTATCAATGAAAAACACTAGGTAATAAAACTAGATGGAAAATAAGAAAATACTACAAAAATAGGAAAGAGAAAAATAGAAAATACTAGGAAAATACTAGGTGTTTTTCAAGGCTTTAAATATGCTATTCAAGCCCCCCCCCCCCCTTCCCCGAAAGAGATTCATGTCTACGACCTTTAGTATTGGCAGAAATTTCTGGACCTCTCAACTACAGTGTCCCTCATAATCACATCGCGAATTTGGAACGCAAAACCTTCCTAAATACTCTTATTCACAGTTCCGTGGAGCCACTGCGTTTCGGAGCCCCTTTCCAAAGTTATTACTTTTTCGGCTGCGGCTTTTTATGATCTTGAGTTCCAAAACAGAGTCAGAATACCAGGAATATTGCAGCTAAACTTTACTCTACCAGTGAAACTAAAATTCATTCTACCTATGCGCGCAAAAATTTCTAGCGCACATGTTCCAAAAAATGGGCCAACTCCGCCAATCACCACTGATTCACTAAAAATGTAGAGTACACAAGAATTTAAAGTAGCAATTAAGATTTCAGTACAGACGCAACCAATATTTGGCAAGGCTTTAATGAACCGTCGGGGTGAACTGAGTGATGAACGCCAGAGCCAGAAGTTTAAATTTCGCTCGTGCACTACCTGTACAGAGTGCTTGGGCGGTGTTTTTTTTCTCTTTCTTGTTGTTACTGGGAAGAGTGCTGAAGATGGGCCCAAGTAAGCGTCTCTAGCTTGCTGCCTTCCTAATAAAACCAAATAGAGAATACGATAAAAAGTGAAGAAATACTAGCATTGACGAAAAGTGCACTTCTAACGACTTCCAAGTGTGAAAATTATTTTCCAAAGAGCGCGCTAGAAGCCGTGGGTCAATTAATAATTGACGAACAACGCTTATAGCCCATCGGTTAGATGAGTGGTAGTTAAGAGGCCATCGCACGTGGACTTCTAAAGAACCAAAGCTAGTTTGGAGTCTCAAATCACTCTTAAAAAATAATTATTTTTTTATGTTTTAACTTGATAAGTCATTGTAAATCAACATACTCTGCAGAATCATGCTTAAGTCTATTAATATGTGAATAAGACAGCCGAGATGACACCTGAAAGGACCCCTTGACTACTCTGCGATCAAAGTCGATATGTTATTCACCTTGAGTACATGTCCTACAGTCACTTGTCCTCGTTCGAAACTATTTGTAGTTTTATTTCTCGAAATTTCGTCCTATTTATATTGTAGGTACTCAATGAGCTTATAAGAATTTCGTGCTTTTGCGGCTGCACGTTGTTACGGCTGACTGCACTGCAGTGTACGCACAAAACAAAGTTAAATTATTGCATCAAGCACAACAGTGATGCGAGACAACGAGTAAACGGATTGAGGTACTAATAGGCGAATTGGGGCGCGAGACAATACACTAATTACACACTTCGCTTATAGACCTATCGAGAGTTTACTTCCTTATGACGTCAATCCAAATGACCTTTCGCATCACGAATCACGGTAAAATGATGAAACAGGCAGTGATAGAATAACGCGCTTGTTCTTTATGTTTTCGGGGATGGGAGGCCTTTAACATGTCACAACCGTTGGATCACCAAGAGTTCTTTTTTTTTATTATTCATCCGACGCCCGATTCCTGATCGCTTAGCATTAACCATGTATCCTTAACGTGATCTGTCCTCCATGACACAGCTCAGCGGCGTCAGCGTTATTCGCTCCTCGTTAATCTCCTTTCTACAGGGTGGAGAAGGGTGGTGTGGCAGGGTAATCAAGCCGATTCGACCCATCTACGCTGATAAACCCGTTTATGGGACCAGAACGAATCTCGCTACTTCGAAGCCTTTTATCTACCGAGATAAATCCGCTGACATTACATTATAGCTATAGGTCTCTGAGTCGCTTTCTTTCGCTTCATTAGTCGGCATGCATTACTATATTCCATGAAGACGTGCACTTATAGTCTGTTCCCTTCCTAACGTCGTTACCATATCGTGTTTCTGATGGTACGAGCCATACGGAACTGTCCAGCAGTGTAAGGTTTCACTGATGGCGATTAATCTCGTCGCGTGATAACCCTCCAGCATTCGACAAGCCCCCTAAACGGCCCCCGAAGCCCTTCGCCGAAACATACGCATTTTGGTATTTCCGTGCGCAGAAACGACTTCCCTCTTTAGGAATGGCCTTTTCCTTTCACGAGGCTATGCGTCAAAGGGGTAAAAAAGCGCTTTTCGCATCAAATAGAAGCCGTTATCTAACCCCCATATAATAGCGTTCTAGAAGGTTTTTTTTTTCTTTCTCCTTTTGGACTTTATCAATGCGAGGAAACCGTCTGCCTAATGCGCCATTACGCCAGCTCGCACGATTTCTCACGCGATCCACTTTAAGGTTGTAAAGGCTCCATGAAAGCACGGGTTATGTTTTACGCAAAGCTCTTCCTGAATCGCGGTAACTCGTGAGGGTAAACAAGCTGATTCACCTGCGTCGTATTGTTGAAGATATGCTAAAATGAAACCACACCATCCTCGCTGGGCTTGTTTGAAGGCGTCCGTGAATGCAGATAGCTACAATATATGTTTTCGAAGAGTTTTCACTACACAATAACAAAGTTTTGTGATGTATAAAAAGAAACAGTAAAATATTTCTTGCGTGTCCGAGAGTATCGTATGACAAAACGATAAAGCATTAAAATTTATCAGTATTGCACATAGGCAACTGCGGGGTGGGGATTAAATAAAAAAACACGTCTTCCTCCTCCCTGCTCACCGCGATTCAACACGGCCCGGCCCTCACAAAATCAGTCTTGCGGGCATCCGTGATCTTGTTACGTGTTTTGACGTTATTAGTGCAGTAGACCCTTTTTACTGCGCAAGTACTACACTACACTGTACATTTCACTATACTGCACATTCACAACATAATGGTGACACCTCTTGCGCATCAAGTAGATAGGTCCTGGTTTCACGTCCTGGGACTTGTCTATGACGCGTGTTTTCGCCAAGACAGCTCAGCTACAATTCTCCGTGTCGTCACACAAGCAGGCTGCACTTTAACGCATTGTTTGCTGATGTGGCATGGCGGCCAAGAGTTGAGTGAACTGCATCGCGGGAAATCTCGCATTTAAATAACGGAAAAGGTCTATCAGTTATAACAATAGCGCAACCATAGAAATTTTTGTGCTACAACTGGCAGCGTCATCTCTTCTCCTAAGAGAGCCTAAATTATTCAGTGACCATCCACGCAGATCAGCGAATATGGGAATGGTTGGAACCATCTTCTACCGTAGAAGCATTATGATCCCGAATTTCGAGCCTGCTGTTCGAAAGGCAAATTGAACTTGAATCCATATTCCTGTGAACGTATTGTCCTTCCTGAGCTTCACCGGACAACGTTATTTTATTGTTATTCCTTTATATATAGCGAAAACTGTTATGACAACACAACAAGAGGCGTTTATGGAACCCTCTTCATAGCAGCCCGGTATTTTAGAACAAAAGCATTCTGGTGCTCGTAAAGCCATCGCAAAATGTCCTACACAAGCGTGGTTTCGGGAAACAACTATACGTTCGCACATGTAATCATGGTAGAAGAGCAAACTAACAAACTGTCGTAAACAAAGCGAGCTGAGTAGTTCGGCGTCACACGGCACGAACTGCGTAACGAATGGGTCCTTGAATGCTGTCAACTTGTTACGAAAAATTCAGCCATAAGTATTCATCATCATCAGCCAACGTTCCAACAAAGTGCCCATGATGCCTTGCTAATATGCGTGGCGGGTGCCTAGTTTCTCAGCAGAATCCCGACTAAAAGTGTAATGGATGCATGCGTGCTTTTAACATTTATGATTTATTCCGTTGTGGGTACCTTTCAAAAATACTTGCATCAGTAACCTCAAGAAAGTTTTCAGTCAGTTCTATAAATACCGCTCTTTCAGTTGTCGCTCTCACCGTGCTGTAGTTTAAACATTTGAGTCAACCTTTTTTACGTTTTACATTTGTGTAAGAAAAAGCAAAACGGTGTCTGTTCCACGCATAAACGGTATACCATGTGCAGTGGAAACTTGTTAAATACCCGAGGCGAACATGTCCACGTCTTTAAAAGCCCACGCACCGTCTTATTCGCGCCTCCTTGTTTTTGCGAATTATGCGAACACAAAAAACTGTAGACTGTGGTAAGTTACTGGTGCAACGCTTTACCGTGTTAACGCTGGAGTGCATATTTACATTACCACTGGAATGCATCAGACGTCTCCTCCCGTGAACCTCAGAAGTTTCCGTCGATCAGTGACATTTTCAAGACCGCGAAACATACCTATAGCAAGGAGAAAGGGCAATCATTCTGCATGAATTGAGAGAGTAGGCACGTAGCCTTCGATATTCATATTCAAAAGCGTCCACATCCTTCTTAGGTTTGTATGTATATACACTGAGATAAACTTGGAAGGTGATATCCTTAATTCAGCCGAGAATTCATCGAGTTTGAACGAGATACCGTCAAAGACGTTGTTTCACAGATATCCCAGTGGCGGTCACGGCATCATGGCTTTGCACTAGAAATTATACCGTTTCGCATTAGCGAAGAATACAGAAAGATTTAAATAAATTATAAAGATTTAACGTTTGAGTAAATATTATACTCGGGCCTTTACGCCGACGCCGATCATCATACGCCAACGTTGTTCCCGAAATTTCTGCGAAACGAGCTCTTTAACGACGTCGGGTTAAACACTAAATATCACCAAACACGGCTGAAATTGAATGTATACAAATACCGGCTTAGAAGAAGAGTATCTCTTTCATCTTCCTGCGTTGTCATCATCTCGTTCTTTCGCAGTTTCCAAAAATATTTTCTCTGTTTACGTTCAGAGTATCGGTCAACTTTACTAAAAATACTTCATTCCTGTTTTTTGTTTTTGTTTTAACAGTGTTGCAAGGAACTATACAAACGCTTCGTTCACTTATAATTCGGCATTCCACGCACAAACACACACACACACGCACCAAATTGTGCCTGTGTGTGTGTGTGTGTGTGTGTGTGTGTGTGTGTGTGTGTGTGTGTGTGTGTGTGTGTGTGTGTGTGTGTGTGTGTGTGTGTGTGTGTGTGTGTGTGTGTGTGTGTGTGTGTGTGTGTGTGTGTGTGTGTGTGTGTGTGTGTGTGTGTGTGTGTGTGTGTGTGTGTGTGTGTGTGTGTGTGTGTGTGTGTGTGTGTGTGTGTGTGTGTGTGTGTGTGTGTGTGTGTGTGTGTGTGTGTGTGTGTGTGTGTGTGTGTGTGTGTGTGTGTGTGTGTGTGTGTGTGTGTGTGTGTGTGTGTGTGTGTGTGTGTGTGTGTGTGTGTGTGTGTGTGTGTTTATGGAATTTAACGACCCCAAATCACCATATGATTATGAGAGACGCCGTAGTGGAGGGCTTCAAAAATTTCGGCAACCTGTGGTTCTTCAATATGCACCATTATTTGAGCACACGGGTCTATATCACAATTACTTAATGTTGTCTTGTGTTTATAAATGCGAAGCATTTCTTAGTGAACCTCGGTGACCATGAGCGTATCTATCTATCTATCTATCTATCTATCTATCTATCTATCTATCTATCTATCTATCTATCTAGCCGCAAACGACTTTTAGCTCTCCTGGCCGTTTCGATAATTGGTATGGTAATACCAATCTTCATTATAGCATAATGTGACTATATGACGAACATAAGCGACTAGTAATAATATGAAAATCATGACATTTATGTCATGACTGTCATGAATTACGATTCATGAGCTTGCTGCTCACGCGTTGGTTTCGTACACATGACATATTGGAAGACTGGCATGGTATATTGACTGCACGGTGAACGTAAGTGACAGACCCGAACGTGGAAATCATGACATGCACGTCATGTAAGTCATGACTACACGCCACGCTCATGATGGGCTAGTGGCCATTTCGCTAGCTTCACATATATGAAAATTGATATTAAGTGACGCGAACGGACGACAAAAGGTAATTACACGTCCAAACATGATACTCGTGGCGTTCGTGTCATGTAAAACATCACTACATACTGCGCCCATAGCACGCTTGCGGCCTTTTCGCAAGCTCTCCCTACACCAATCTTAGTATAACGTGACGTAAATAGACGACGAAAGTAAATGACATGCCCAAACGTAATAATTCCATGTACGGCATAATATATTTCCCCCTGTTCATGTTGTGCTGAATTTAAAGAACATATCAACCTTCGTCATTCATGCTTTACATATCATCAATTTCCACTGAACATTTGATGCGGCAATTTTTCTTCTTTCACAGTTACCTTACAATCATTTTAATAAAATCCCCTATAGTTTCATCGGCATCATTGTCTGTTGGTTCCCGTTAAAATGATGTCTCACTTAAAAAACTAGCCCCCAAATTCACGCCACTTTCCTTCATTGTTGTGGTTGAGACTATTCATACACCCATAGCGTGTCTGCTCCATCCCGTCAGAGTCTGCCGTCGGTGCCGAGAGAGACATAACGATGCACTAGCGTGTCAGCTGTCGCTTAGTGCGAGGCCATTAAGTCGTTACTGGTTGAGTGAATAGCGATGGATTATTCATGATGAATGTTAGTTAAGGCACAGTTATGGCGCAAGAAGGGCTTTTTCAGGTTACGTCAGGGTGGTGAACCGATGCGCAATTACTGAACCCGTGGGCGCGAACACGTGAACGCGAGAGCGAAGTATACAGCAAAACCTAATCCAACTACTCCTTTTTTTTTCTAAGGATATACTCAAGTATTTTTCATAAGGTTAAACTTCAAGTTTTTTCATAAAAGGTGAGAAGTGACCATCGCTTAATAGAAAGTTTGGCTCACTTTGGCATATTCCCTGCATCACTCAAATAAAGTACACCGAAGCGTAAAAAAACGTATAGTTTAGCCTGGAGTAACAGCTTTTGTTTGCTCACACTACATGGTGAAAGCTGAAATTCCTAGTTTTTAGAATGTATCTACGCTTAGGAACACGACAGAGCATTCACAGACTGACGGGGTGTGATGCCAGTCAGAAGTATCGATGGTGAGCTCTTTTAATGGCACTGAGTTGAAGCCGAGTAGGGAACGTGCGAGTCTGAGTTCATTGACCTTCTGTCATCGCAATAGCATTTTCGGCAAGCATCGCACAATATAACTGACATCAAGACGCCATCCTGTGAGGTTTACGGGAAAACTGACGCACATAAACATCTCCTGATTGCCTCTTTTATAAGTGTACGCTAAGTCATGTCACGCGCATCTCCAGATTATATATATATATATATATATATATATATATATATATATATATATATATATATATATATATCCCCTGATGAAGGGAGGACCCCTCCCGAAACTGTTGGGAAATAAATATATTTATCCTTGTTGACCACGCTCCCGTTGTGCCATATCCCATACCTTCACGAATACTAACTGGCCCATTGAATTATTACTCCCACTATATATATATATATGCAAAGTACAAAATGCAGCAGAACTCCAGTAGGAAGCGAACCGAAGCATTCAGTGGGGCAATGAAGTATTCCACACCAACGTCACGCCTGGTCTTGAAACTGCTTTTTAAAGAGACCCTACGCAACATAATGACGGTAAAAAGTCAATTGTTGCAGTGCTTGCTATCCGATTTTACATCAAAGCAGTAAACGTTACAGGTGTGCTCATATAATACAGGTGTCAAGTATGGTTTAACGTCAATGGCTGTTCCCGTGGGGGCTCCACTTTCAAAACAGTTTGATGAAAATGACATAGCCGTTAATGTGATTCAGCAAGCTAAAATTCGGTGGCACTGGTCTCCCGAAGAAAATTCCAAGGAAAGTTGCGTCGGATATTCCCATCATCGCAGCGTAAAGTACACTTCGTTTCGCCAACTGTGACAATCTGTACTCTAGCTTGAGTGCTGACGTTACGTCGGACCATACACATTACCCTCTCAAACTCTGATAAAATGGACGTTCCTGGACGTCCCCGGGATGTGCAGACAGCTGCACTTGCAGAAACACGCAATCCACCTCTTAACGCTTAGCTTAAAGCAAAAACTGTAGTACACTAGACAATTACTTGCAGGCTGCATCGCATGAAGCGGATTCCCTGCGAGGCGCCGGATCTGCTGAATTTTTAATTTACTCTTTTCAGATATAGATCTAGGTGCCCCAAGCATGAATGAAAGGAAATGAAAATGGCGTAAAAAGAAAAAGAAAGAGAAAATTCGATTAGTCTTAACGTCACTGCAAGACTTGCTCGAAGCCTTAGGGAAGAAAGAATATATAAAGCAGGAAAAACAACCACAAAGCCTTTTGCACGAGCTCAGGTTTCTAAATATAACCGTCTCCCGTCGCCAGCGGCGTCACCGGAGGGAAGCGTTGAGCGGAAACTGGGGCACGATGTCTTCGTGGCTTAGGGAGTACCTCTCTGTGCGGCAGTGTGTACGGATCATGACAGGCAAAAAAAGATACTGTGTACAGGAAGTTCTTCGTTGCACCGACTGCACTGCCATGTCTTTTTTTTCTTTTTTTTTCTGAGAGGCACTCAGTGGATTCTGAAAGGCTGTGGCGCTTGAATGACAAGAACGGTAACGTTAAGAACAGGAGTTCTCAAACAAGAGGCCCACCGCTTCAGAAGGAATAAAATGCTTGTGCTCTAGCTGAACTACACTCGCATTACTGCTGGCCTACTGGGTTTCATGACGCTGTGTTAGGTCAAGCTACAGAAACCAACACTGGTGCTAATTGTTGTTCCTTCAGGAACCCACTCTGTTACTCTATGTTGGAATGGAAACCTCTATATTTCACAATCTGCGTCCAAATTTGTGGCACTATGATGATCTGTATATATACACTTTTCGAGTGCGGACGCCAATTATCTTTTAGAAATAAAGCCGATGAATGACTGCCAGTTGGGCATGTTCTTTCCGAGTCTTAGTACTTACTGGCGTTTGTGTCATCGTGAAGCATATGGGAAATGCGTTGTTTCAAATGGCAATTTTAAGGTTACATCCTTCTCGACCGAGCCCCTCCGACTTTCCCTGCTTCAACGTTCCCCTTCCTTCGTCCCAGTTCTTCCCCGACTAAATTTTGTGACTGTGGTGCACTTGCGAAAGTGAGTGCAAGAGTTCTGCTTTAGAAAAAAGTAAAAAATGAAGACAACCAGTTAGCTGGCCCTGGCAACAATAGGAATGTTGAATCTCAAAACGAATGCAACTGAACTTTGTTTTTTTTTTTACACCAAGTGCAACGCTGTGGAACCTGCACAAAAAGTTTGGTGTGTAAATTGTAAGAGTTCACATGTCTCGCGCTTCGATTTTGTGGTTGCAAACATGGCCTCTACGATGGGCTACAGCTGCGCGCTGACGGAACTAATCACTGAGGCCACAATGTGAAAAGACAGAGAAGTTCGGCGTTGCTAGTGCTATCGACAATCGTATAAATAATGTGGTTTTTATATTTTTTATGCACAAAGAATGTAAATTTATAACTTGGTCTAAAACGAAAAAGAAATTACATTAAGCGCAGTAAAATCACTGAAATATTTCTTGGTGCAAGCGTATTTGCTGCAAGAAGCCTCGTAACTTCCATGTATGAAACAAAGTGTAGAAGTAAAATTTATTTGTATCCGCGTTTTAAACCTTTTGCGCTATCTAGAACTTGTCATGAAAGGCAAATACAACCGCCCCTTTGTAGCATAAAGCCACAAGAAAATTCATACGGAATTCTGAAAAAAATTCTTCATTGGCGAAAAATTCCTGTTTGTCCGGGGTTTGAACTGGAAACAAGACAAATTTTTCGGCATTTAACAGGCTTTTGTTTTGACGAATCCGTAGGATTTCCGTGTGGCTTCGGGCTACAAACGGGTGGTTTACTTTTTTCCCTTTCTCAGCCCTTCCGCTACCTTGCTGGTTCCCGCAGAACTCATTTGAAATAAATATTGCTACGTAGCTCACGTATCAGCGGTGAAAAGACGACAACGAGGAAGTGCTCTGTCGGTTGCGCGTGCTGCTTCCATCTTAGTCGACGCCATACGCATCATTTTGAATATAGATTTTAAATAGACACACCTCGTGTCATTTTTACGTAACATCTTTGTGGTGGACGTGCTGGGTACTTCCCCGTCTTCATCACGAAGCTCCGCAACGGCCGCATCATCATAGGTCCAACCATGTCACAGGTTGAACAACCCTCGTCTTCGCCACCTGCCCCTACCGTGACTTCTACATACGTCGTTCTACCTCCTGCTCGGGATCCCGGTGTCTTTTCCGGTCAGGATGGCGTTGACGTCGACAAATGGATCAACCGGTACGAACGGGTCAGCGCAAGCTATAGGTGGGACCCGACTCTTATGCTTGCCAATGTGCTTTTTTACCTCGATGGCCCACCGCGCGTGTGGTTCGAGACGCACGAAGCGGACATTACGAGCTGGGACTCCTTTAAAGAAAAGATCCGCGACCTTTTTGGCGACACCATTGGGCGGCAGATCACAGCGCGGAATCAACTGGCGGCCCGTGCAGAGACGTCGACGGAGTCGTACGTCGCGTATATTCACTACGTCATCGCCCTATGCCGCCAGCTTGACGAGCACATGAGTGAGTCGGAGAAAGTGGCCCATGTGCTGAAAGGCATAGCAGACGACGCATTTAATCTACTAGTTTACAACAACGTTGCCACCGTCGACGCCATCATTAAGGAGTGCCGGCGGTTCGAAGAAGCCAAAAGCCGCCGTATCACTCAGCGATTCACCCGGCTGCCCAACACGGCCGCGACCTCATCGTGTGAAGCCGCCCGCCAGTCCCCCACGTATGACAACGTCACACGTATTGTTCGTCGGGAAATCGAAGCTGCCTCTCCGGCTCCTCTTCAGCCACCCGTTTTCGCAACGCTCACCTCTGACCAACAACAGCCGTCAGTGGCCTTAATACAAGCTGTGGTGAGGCAGGAGTTTGCGAACCTCGGACTTCCCTCAGCATGCCCCCTGACTCGCCCTGAAGTCCCGTCCTACTCCCGAGGATACGCTCGCCGTTCACCTCCAACAATTCCCTTCCGTAACCCTTCGGAATGGCGAACACCCGACGACCGACCTATTTGTTTTTCCTGCCACCAGCCTGGGCACGTTTCTCGCTATTGCCGCCGCCGTTGGTCAAACCAACCACGTCAGACTTTCTCTACCTCGGCGCTCATGCATCCGACGAGCCCTCGACGTTCAGACGCCACACCCTTCAATTTCTATTCGTCGTCATCTTACGAGCCTTCCACTGACGCCCCTTTGCCCGGTCGCCGCTACCCTGACGCCCCTTCGTCCGGTCGCCGCAGCTCTCGCTCCCCGTCGCCGCTACGTCGCCAATCCCGCTCTCCGCCACCTCGGCGCTTTTCTTCGCCGAGCTTCTCTGGACGACCGCAGCAGGAAAACTAGATATTGCAGCTTATAGAGGTGAAGCTGCAATACCAATGACGACCGAAAATCCTCTACTGACGCTTCCCACGCACCAAAGCCTGCTTGAAGTACAAGTCGACCATGTTCCTGTGACCGCCCTCATTGACACAGGTGCGCACCTGTCTATTATGAGCGCTTCTTTACGCTGCCGCTTACAAAAGATTATGACGCCATCTACGACGCAGGCAATACGTGTTGCCGATGGCGGTACTGTACCAGTAATCGGAATGTGCACTGCTCGTGTCAGCATTGCCGGTCGTCACGCCGTGGTCCTTTTTGCCGTGCTAGCCTGCTGCCCTCATGACCTCATACTTGGCCTTGATTTCCTTTCGGCACACTCGGCCTTAATTGATTGTTCGTCTGGTACCCTCAGCCTTGATCTACCAATCTTTGCCGACTACTCTGCAAAGCCCACCAGCCGCTTGAGCCCAACCACTTTCGTTCGCCTGCCACCTCGAGCCGTCACGTACGTGTCTTTGTCATCGACCCCTCCCGTTCCTGACGGTGATTATGTCGTTACACCAATTACTGACGTTCGGCTGACGCGCAGTGTTACTGTGCCCTATACCATCGCGACCATAGCGGATAACTGTGTGTTACTTCCGCTCCTTAACTTTGGTTTTACCCCTCAAGTGTTTCCCTGCCAGATGTCTCTAGCCCAGCTAACTGCCATAACAGAGGACGATGTCCGTGTTGTCGCTGTATCTGCTCCTGATCGAAGCGCAGTCTCACGGTCACCCAGCTCAGACGATGGTATGTTTCGAAACATGATTGGATCGGAGCTGTCGCCTCACCAGGCCGACGCTCTCTGCCAAGTTTCGGCCTCATACAGTGACATTTTCGACACCGACGATCGTCCCTTGGGCCAGACTAAAATTGTCACTCACCGAATCAACACTGGTGACTCTGCGCCCATTCACCGTCGGCCGTAACGGGTGTCAGCATCTGAGCGAAAAGTGATTCAGAAAGAAGTGGCCAAAATGCTTACGAAAAACGTAATCGAACCATCAACGAGCCCTTGGGCATCTCCCGTGGTATTAGTAAAAAAAGAAAGACGGCTCATGGCGTTTCTGAGTTGATTATCGCCACCTCAACAAAATTACAAAAAAAGACGTGTACCCTCTACCACGCATTGACGATGCCCTTGATTGCCTCCATGGCGCCACCTTCTTTTCATCTCTCGACCTCCGATCTGGATACTGGCAAATTGCTGTAGATGACACGGACCGAGAAAAGACCGCCTTCGTTACCCCTGACGGCCTTTACCAATTCAAGGTCATGCCGTTCGGGCTCTGCAACGCTCCAGCGACCTTCGAGAGAATGATGGACACGCTCCTACAAGGATTTAAATGGTCGACATGTTTGTGTTACCTGGACGACGTGATCATTTTCTCACCTACCTTTGCAACCCACCTTGAACGCCTTTCGACCATTCTATCCATATTTCGACGGGCCGGCCTGCAGCTCAATTCCTCCAAGTGCCACTTCGGTCTTCGTCAGATTACCGTATTGGGTCACCTTGTTGACGCTGCCGGCGTACGGCCAGACCCGGCGAAAGTACGCGCTGTAACAAACTTCCCAGTCCCACGCTCTGTTCATGATGTTCGCAGTTTTGTGGGCCTCTGCTCCTACTTTCGCCGGTTTGTGAAAAACTTTGCGGCACTCGCACGGCCACTCACCGACCTTCTCAAACAAGACGTCCCATTTTCTTGGGGCCCTCCTCAAGCTGACGCCTTCTCTTAGCTAATCACCGCTCTAACGACACCTCCTATTCTTGCACATTTCGACCCTGATGCTCCCACAGATGTGCGAACAGACGCGAGTGGTCACGGAATTGGTGCAGTTTTGGCGCAAATTCAGCGGGGCAACGACCATGTAATCGCGTACGCGAGCCGTCTGCTTTCTAAGTCTGAACGCAATTATTCTATAACAGAACGGGAATGTCTCGCTCTTGTTTGGGCGGTTTCGAAATTCCGTCCTTACTTGTATGGCCGCCCTTCCCGTGTCATCACAGATCACCACGCGCTGTGTTGGCTTTCTTCTCTGAAGGACCCCACTGGACGACTTGGTCGTTGGGCATTAAGCCTACAAGAGTATTCCTACTCGGTTGCTTATAAGTCTGGACGTCTCCATCTGGACGCCGATTGCTTATCCCGCTACCTTGTTGATGAGCCCGACGAACCATACATCGAGCCTAGCCTCAGCGTCGTGTCAATGTCCCACTTTCTTCAGATTGGTGATGAACAACGTCGTGATGCTTCTCTGCGACAACTTATTGACCATCTCGAATCTGCTCCGAACGACACGTCACTTCGCATGTACGTCCTCCTGAATGGCACGCTGTACCGTCGTAGCCTCCAGCCAGATGGCCCTGAGCTCCTTGTTGTCGTGCCGAAAAATTTGCGTTCAACCGTGCTGCACGAGCTTCACGATGAACCAACTGCTGGTCATCTGGGTGTATCTCGGACGTACGACCGCGTGCGTCGCCGCTTCTTTTGGCGCGGTCTCGCCCGGTCCGTTCGCCGTTACGTGTCCTCCTGCGATAAATGCCAACGTAGGAAGCGGCCTACTGCGCCCCCGGCTGGACTTCTTCAACTGATCTTCATCCCAACCGAACCTTTCTTCTGTGTTGGTATAGATCTTCTCGGTCCTTTTCCCGAGTCGAAATCGGGCAACAAGTGGGTCGCCGTTGCTATAGACTACGCGACTAGGTATGCCATCACTCGAGCACTCCCCACCAGCACCGCTACTGACGTTGCGGACTTTTTGCTCCACGACGTCATCCTACAGCATGGCGCTCCTCGCCAATTACTCACAGATCGTGGCCGCGTATTTTTGTCCCGTGTGATCGACGATCTTCTGCGCTCTTCCTCGACGCACCACAAGCTGACCACTTCCTACCATCCCCAAACAAATGGCCTTACCGAACGGCTAAATCGGACCCTAACGGACATGCTCGCGATGTATGTGTCCTCCGACCACCATGACTGGGACCTGGCGCTACCTCACGTGACCTTCGCGTAGAATTCTTCGCGCCACGACACCACTGGTTATTCACCCTTTTATTTGCTTTATGGCCGTGATCCGACGTTACCACTCGACACCTTACTTCCAACCACTACAACGCCGTCAACCGAATATGCACGCGACGCTATTGCTCGTGCCGACCACGCACGTCAGATCGCCCGCTCTAGACTTTTGGCTTCGCAAGCCACCCAGAAAGCCATCTACGACAGCCGGCATGCTGACGTTCACTTCTCACCCGGTTCCCTTGTTCTCCTGTGGTGCCCAGTTCGTCGAGTTGGCTTATCAGAGAAGTTATTGTCTCGCTACATGGGTCCTTACCGTATCATCCGCCAGGTAACCGACGTCACCTATGAGATCATTCCTGCATCTGAGACCACAAGCCTGCCTGCAACCACACCCAGTGATGTTGTGCACGTCAGCAGGCTAAAACCTTACCACCTGCCTACTGAAGACCGTAGTTATTGTGCACCGAGACGGCGCTTTTACCGCCGGGGGGGGGGGGGTAATGCTACGTAGCTGACGTATCAGCGGTGAAAAGACGACAACGAGGAAGTGCTCTGTCGGTTGCGCGTGCTGCTTCCATCTTAGTCGACGCCATACGCATCATGTTGAATATAGATTTTAAATAGACACACCTCGTGTCATTTTTACGTAACAATATTGTCACACGCACTTGTTCAGGAATACGCCTCACAATCCTCGAGACGCGAAAAAAAAATGACTGTCCGGGATTGCAACAGCTTTACCGTAAACACTGCTCAGGCAAAAATAAAGTCGTGCGTTTATTCACCATTACGTCAACAGACACTTGAATTTGTGACATTATCATGACGTCACCTTGAGCTCGCCATGACGTCACCTCACGATGTCCACGCGTTAAACCGTCACTTAGCCATTGAATAGTAGGGTAGAGCCCGTATGGACACTATCGAAGATGAACATGGCAGAAAGAGGTCTATCGCTTTCTCGTCCTCATGAATAAGTGCATAAGCGATCGTGTAGCTGTTGTATTTTAGCCAGTTGATTTATGGTTTATATTTGTGTTAGTTACAGTATTGTGTCTATTCAACTTAGATTTCTGTATGTGGAGCTTTCAAATTAGTTGGCTGTCTTTAGTTTTGAATGTTATCTAAAATTGTGCTGCATTAATTTGTGATCAAAAAGTTTGTTGCTTGTATTTTTTCGATGTATGCGAGTTGCTGAATGCCATCAATTTTGTGCTGTCATTACGATTACTTCACCTAAGTGGTTACGTCTATAGTGTACCTACGACAATGGGATCCAAGTGGGGTGCCTACTCCCATTGTTGGATTTAGCTCCATGGGTATCAGGGTACGTATTGCCAAAGCCAATACATATAAAAAAATCATCTGGTACTGACGAACTCGGCTTTCTGGAGGCCATTTCTTTGTTCTTGTTTTTAAATTTTTATCAAACAGTATTGCGTATTTATAGGGGGTTCATATTTTCATTCCCGTCAAGACGGTGTCTCTGGAAGGTGAATGTTTTCTACAGATTCTGGCGTGCCGCATTCCGCTGCAATACGCGGGAGCATTTTTAGACTCCTGCTGTAGCACTGACTTGCGTCAGCCTGCTCAGAATTCAGTGCCACTTGTTCAACGCGTTTGTTTGCAGTAAACTATATCGACACCATAAATCTCAGCTTGTTACGCTGAATAGTAGAAGCACTGCCTGTTCGGCTAGTTGGAATAGCATACTCGTATATTTTGACACCCTTATTCTTCAAGCACATCCAAAAATGCAGTATGTTGAACTGCACAACGCAAGGAGAGTCACGAGAAAGAAAAAAAAACACAGCTTGCTATGACGGACTAGGAAGCTGACGCAGTCCTCTCGCAAGAAAAGCTGATGAGCGTCCACCGTTTTTCCTTGTTAGTATCCGGATAATCAGATAACGGGAATCGCACCTAGCAACAGCAATCTGTTCGCGAGGCACGTTTAGACGTTACGGGCCTGAACCACCGGCTCTTTTCTTCGAAAACCCCACGAAGACTTCGTCGTTGCGTCGCAAGCCATCAAGTCACAGCTGCTCAAGCGCGTCTGGTTGATCGAGCCTGTGTAATGTTATTAAGCGACACTATGCCACACGGTGAGCCTACTTTGTAGAGAGATGCCGGCTTCCAGATGCCTCTGAGTCACCATTAGGAGCAGGCCCGCAATTTCATTGAAAGCGTCTCTGCGGATTCGCTGGAATCCAACCAGCAGGCGGTAGAAGTCTGCTATGTTTATGACATCCGCTGCACGTGGGGAGTTTTCCGAAAGCTCCGTAAGGCGAACTCAACTCGGTTACGCAGAAAAGCGACATCAGGTGTAAGGCATGCATGCCCTCAGCGCTACTTTTGCGCCCAATGGAGCAAGTCGCGCTGAAAGGTACAAGCTCAATGAACCACGTCTCGGGCGTTATGTCCCACTATGTGAGCATGGGTGAAACTATGGGTAAAGCTAAGGGTAAACTTTTTTTAAGGGAAATACCACTTGTGAGAAAATGACGTGACGAGACCAATAAGAATTTTGTAAAGCTCATTGGACGTGACCCAAGTACGACATTATGTTAATGGTTGACGTGCAAGCAACATAAGCCTCAGGAGAAGATGGAGTTTTGAAACAGTGCAACATTTATTAACATGAGAAGACGCATACTAAATGTGTCGCAAACACAAAGTGTTTTGAACAGGGATCTCTTTCAATTTTTTGTCTGTTCTCCCGCGGTTACCCTTTTTGTGTGTGGTTGAAAAGAGATATTAGGATTTCATAGTGATTTATGCAATTAAATGCGTTGGCGTTGTATTACTGCTTTTCGCTCCAGGCCCCTTTATTTCGTGCGCACTCCGGACCTATATGCTCTCGAAAACCTGGAATATCAAATGGTGCGAACAATGCATTCTGAACATTACGAAAAACAGCCCAGAGCAACGTGAAATACCTCTTCTTCTTTGCACCAGCTGTGCTCTACTGCTGATTCCAGCAAGCATTTGGAGTAATCTTTCTCAAGTTAACCTTGAAGTTGGTGGAAACCACCAGTATAGGCACATGGCCCTGCCATTAGGGGCAGAAGGTGGGGTTTGGAATATATTCTGGTGGTGTCACCTGGCTTAGACACAGCCATTGGTAACAGCAATTAATATGCGGTAGCACTATATATTACATTTCTAACTTAAAGGTGACGCAGGGAAGTAAATTTGTTCTGTAATTGTCCACAAAATGATACTACTACGCTTACAGAAACCAGTGACACGAAAGAAGGAGAAACCAAATTGTTTGTCAACAAAAGCTCTCACGTCAAGAACTTGCGTAAGAGGTACGTCCTCTTCGTGCCGAGCAAATGACTCGCGTCTCTTTATGCATCGCATCTTATGTGGGCCCGATCGAACGTATTCCTAAAGGCCAGAGGACAGCGCCAATAGAGCGCGTAACAGGAGTGAAATAGGGGATGAAAGAAGGAGGAAACCTCAATGGAAATAAATAACATTCATCACAAGGAAAATTGGGACAATGGGTAAAAATCCAGGGAGGCAGACAGAAAGAGGGGAAGGTGACCGTCGCAGGCAACGTTTTTTTTTACCCCCTCAAACGATTATAAACAGGGGTAGAAAATGGGCACAAGAAAGTGCAGATCCAAATGAAGGATAGGGAATGTCTTGGGGGAGATACGTAAACAGGTGTGAATATTAGAGATAGAATACTTGCTTTGAATGATAGGTACAAAAAGTGCGAAAAGAAAAAGGTGTAACATTGAGACTGTTAAAGAGAAAAGTTGGCTCCAGGGGGGGGGGGGGGTCCTTTTCCTAAAACAAAATGGTGATAACAGGTAAAAAAGTGAATGGGATGAATAGGGATGAGTTTGGTTGTGGGGAAGAGGTAAAGAGAAACTGGAAGAAAACAAGGACAAGTTGGCGTTTGTGTAAGGATACAGAAACGGAGACATCTCGAAAGAGTGGTTGCCAGGAAAGTATGTACGTGTAGATCAGGAAAAAGTAGATCAGTGAAGAAAGGGTAGACCAGCGATGGGAAAGGGGATGTGGAAACGTGTGTGGGCGAATGGTCGGAGAGTGTCGAAGGTGAGAAAAAAGGGGGTGATACTGCTAAAGGGCATGTTGATGGAGGCAAAGGATGGCATGTACCGCACGTGGCGTTGTGGAGGTAAAGACGACGAAGTAACGCAGTATCTTCCCCCTCCTCCCGAGATGAGGAAGAAAAGGGGAAAGGAGGGTGCCATCGAGTCACAGGTGGTCGATGTGGCGCCTGCGCTCTCGGCGTCGCCCCCGCAGTGTCGCTCGTCGAACGACGAATAAATGGGGAGGAGGAAGAGAAGGCAGGCGAGGGATTGTGGGGAGCTAGAAAGAGGTCAAGAAAGGAGGGGGCGGAAGAGCGGCTGGTTGTTGCGGAGGGGCTACCTGCACGCGCCCTTCGTCTTATATGTTTCTCCAGCAGTAATCGGTGTTTTTTACGCCAGAGAGAAAAAAAAGAAAGTAATGGCACACACTGTCACCTTGCTGAATATAAAAGAAAGCTTGCCGCATGGTATGCATCGGCACCGGGAACGAAACCTGAAGACAGAGGCTGCGCCTGCATAATGGTATCGACCTCCACGAATGCTAGGACTCGAACGCTGGTGGCGGACGCGGAATATACACAGGGACACAGAAAGGTACAAAAAGTAGGGTCTGCTTACTTGTACACTGTGCGTTGTGGTCGGAACGGGTCGACGCAGTTACGTTAGAGAGTATGGAATGTGGGTGGTGGTAGTAGGCCGTTCCCTAGAAGCTCGCAGACTCCGAACAAAAAACTTCAAAGTAAAGCCGGCCACTCTTGCTCACCTGTGCGTCAGAAGGTTGGCAACTCCTAACGACTGGAGCGAAGTGTGGAAGTCCAATGCAAATGCTGAAGAACCTAGGGTATAGGGAGCAGCCGATGGAGCTACGAAATATGTTAAACAGGGGTAAGGATGAATAGAGGGCGTGAATTGAATGTAGAACTCCTGTACTGTGCTTTTGCCGCTCATAAAACTTTTACGCACGTGGTGTACACGTTTTCCTTTCATTTCTTGAAGAGTATGCGGAAGACGTAGGGCAGGCATGGTAAAATGTGCTGGAGGTACGAAAATAGAATATTTGGCCCAGTGAGCGCCGTTTCTAAGTGCAGGTAGAACCTACTCAATAAACTAATGAACCAGCTGCCCATCACGGACAACACTGGCTGCTCTTTGAGGCTTCGTAGAGAGTTGTACAACTTATCAGCACTGACGTGTTCACATATACGCACCGGAAGTGGTAACGGAATGTCTACAGCGGGTGTCGTGGTTATAATCGCGAAGCTTTTGTTGAAAAAAACCGCGTGAAGCTTCTCTTGGCCCCGCCGCGGTGGTCTAGTGGCTAAGGTACTGGGCTGCCGACCCGCCCGTCGCGGGTTCGAATCCCGGCTGCGGCAGCTGCATTTCCGAAGGAGGCGGAAATGTTGTAGGCCCGTGCACTCAGATTTGGGTGCACGTTAAAGAACCCCAGGTGGTCGAAATTTTCGGAGCCCTCCACAACGGCGTCTCACATAATCATATGCTGGTTTCGGGACGTTTAACCCCACATATCACTCAATCAATCAATCAAGCTTTTCTTGGAAAAAAGCGCCAGCAAGTGGTCTTGGAACGTGTGAAAAGACATAGCAAAGACAAGGCTGTTGCCTTCCACGAGGCCCACCAAATGATAAAATTGCACGCACAAAAGAAAAGACGTTAACCACCGCACTGTTTGCCTGCTCTATCGCTCTTGTTCGTTTATAATAGGACACTTTTTGTCCCATTCGGATCAGCTTGCGTAACGCAGCTGTAAGCAATAAAAGGACTGCCGATTAAGCAAACAATTTAGATACGTCTTTTTCGTCTCTAAAAATATTGCTGAACAAATTTTTTTCGAGTATCTATTGATTTACCTTTATTTCTGCAACAAACCTTTTTTGTAAACTGTTTTTGTTTTTTCTTATAACTAATGTGAGTGAATTTGTTGCGTTACATCCTTTACATTCTACGTATCAACTTTATGTATGTTACATCTTAGACACATAACCCTTTCTTTAATGATATGGAGAATTGTGTCAATATATTCAATTGAAGAAGTAAATATTTATGCTTTCTTTATAATAAACAGAAACCTCGGGGTGTTCAAACTGTTGTATTCTGCTGAAACCCTTACAACAATTTAGAGCCTATAGATGTGTTCTCGGGAGAGAAATAAGGCAACAAACGTTTTCATTATGGTAAGGTTTCACCTCCTGTAGAAGCCACCTCGTCGTTTGATACCAAAAACTGAACAGAACTAGTTGATTACTTGATTCAGTTATTTTTTGTGAGTGTGTAGTTCGAAAGCAACACACCCACAACAGTTGGAGGATTTGGAGGAATATCAAATGCGTGAGGGTTAGTGTTTTTAGGCGCAATCACAACTAAGCACCCTTTTTTTTTTTTTTTGCACTGAACAGCATCCGAATTCATTCTTCTGTACGAGGAATGTTTCACATACTAACCATTGTGTTTCTTCGCCACTCTTTACCAACGAAATAGTATACTTATTTTTTATATGCTCTAGCGTAAGTCATATCAGCGAGCCGCAGAAAATTTATTCGGAAAATGAAGCAAAATATTTTAAGCCAATGATTGATGACCCTTTCAGCCTCCTGTGGAATATTTTACATGAGTGATTAGGGAACAACTTCAGCTGAAAGAAGCGTAGGAGTTCGAAATGACGTTTATGCCGGCTTTTCAATAGAAGCCCGAACAGAAGTCCTATGTTGACGTCACTGTTGAGACATGCATGCAAAGCATAAACGTACCATAAAACTTTGCGCATCAGCTCAAGAAATGCAGTGAAGTTGTTTCGCTTTTTAATAAGTGCCGCTTTCTTACCGACGAATGACAGATGACGGTAATCCGTTGATTTAATTGAAGCAGTACTTTCTAATACGGAGACGTGAGTTGCGAGGCTCGGCGACAGGCATGGGAGTGTTAATGGGGTCCCTTCTTGCGCGGTAATTCTTCGCCCCACGCAGAGGCCGTCCTGATCGACGCCTTTCAAGAGGATCTAGATTATGATAAGGTGTCTCGGAACGACGTCTTCGAGAGAAGGAGCAAAATCGTTCAGCACAGACAGCTCGTATCGACAGTCTTATTTTTCCCGACTAATGCTAATTAATAACGTCGCTAAGCTCTTGAGTGCGTAATGAAAGGCGTCATTCAGGAACAGTGGCTTGATGTCTTAATTAGATAGAGGCCGATGATACGAGCTCACTTTCTTCCTAATTAAACCCAGGAAAAGGTTACTTTATTAGCTAATCCTGTCGATTGAAGATGAAACTGCAGGCAAGTTCACACAATCTCCTGACAAGAACAATTTTGTTTTTCTCGAACTAGCTCCTCGTTAGTCGTTTTCCTATCGCGTATTTCTTTCACGTACGTAATCTTCCCATTACTGCAATATAAACGTTTTTCATCGCGTCATTTGGTCTTCTTTGCATGATTAATACGTGCTCTCAAACAAACTTCCTAACGAGATAATGCGTCCTGGTCGCTTGGTAACAATTAAAAGCATATGAGACATGTTACATTATCATACTCTGGCTATTTGTGTACAACTACCCACTCTCCTCCGTGAAGGTAAAAAAGTGATCTTGATGAGGCATCCTGCTTGGCACCATTGATTATATTAATGCAAATTGTTATGGGGCAGTCACCTTTCATTGAAGCAGTAACTTCAGAGTGACCATAACGCAGAAATCTTCCTAACAGAAATTGGCCACATAAGCTCTACTAATGACAATCAAAAAGAGAGCCTCCTTGAGTTGAAGATAAAAATTGTCGTGCAAACGTAGAAACTTGATGAAGGATTCGCCACAGTGTTAATAATTAAAGAAAACAAATACTTGTTTGAATGCTACCGTTTCCATTCGCATTGCACATCGTCATTCGCACACCGCCAAATTCTTGCTGACTGTTAGCTACTAACAGTCGTTTACTGTTAGCCCCTATGTAAACGTTCTAATAAAGTGAGTGCCCGCGTGGCCGAATGAACCCATAGTAGAGTTTTTCTTATCTGTTCGTCAACTCACGGCTCTGTATCTCAGTCTTAATGAAATAATGGCTTTGTTCAGTGTAACATCACTTTTTGAAGAATTTTCGCTTTCAATATTTTCGTAATGTGTGAGTATTTATGATTTCAACATGCTTTTCATACAGATAAAAGTTTGGTAGCGATGCATGGTATCGTTAAATTGTCGATGCACTCTGGCTCCAGGGCTACGTAACAACAACCATACGCCTTCTTTTTAAATAACTGCTATTTTTCCTAGACTCCTAAATGTTGTCTTCACCGATATATTACCAAAATTTTTTTTTCGACCTTTGGTTAACCCTGTAACACGCAGTTGTACCTTGAAAAAAATGTCAGAGAACACTTCTCCTCGCTTCTTTAACTCTTCTTGGCGAGTTTATTTAAATAAAACAAAGTAGTGATGTTTTCATTAGTTCATACCCTATATAGTTTTTAATAAATGATTATAAACTTCGATTACATACGTAACTCAGCATAATTTTTAAGAAACATGTAAATGCGCAAAAACGTTCTTTCTCATGAAACTTTGACAGGTTTTTATTCTTTTTGAAGACATTATAATCAATTATTCAATTATTGAACAGTTCAGCTGTGAAGTTGAAGTTCTGTTGTGATTTTTTCACGTCTGATTACACCTAATCATAAATATTGATTCGTCAAAAGTTCATCGAAAAAATTTAGCAATAAAGAGATTCATTTGATTACCAAGATCTTGGCATACGTCTTTAACGCATTGATTCCATCGTATACGCCATATTCGATTGTCTCTGCTCACCTAACGCACACTGTGTTTGCTCGAAATATAAAGACGATATAAATTTAAAAAGAAAAAGAAGTTCACTGCTTCTCTTGTTCTTTTTTTTTTATTGAGAATAATCAAGGCACTTATGACAAAGAAACATGACAAAACTGCACCTTCAAACCCAGCAATTCGTGGTCTCCAAAACGTAATCAAATATTGATTTACTAGCATGCATACCTAAATCCTGGAGAATGATGCAGTTTCTTGCTGTTTTTTATTTCTATTTTTATTTTAATTTATTTTTTGTGTGGGAACACTGAGGTGCTAGTTCAGCACCTCGAAGGAGTACTGCAAAGAAAAAAAGAAGGCGCCGTTTTTCAAGATTGGTATTTGCGTAGGGGTTTCAGAAGTCGGCTGCCTCTCACATCGACTAACCTTTTAAGTCGAATTAAACTTTGCATACTCCTTCGATAGCAGGTTCGTGAATAGCAAGTAGATTTTTTTTTACGTTTGTGGCTGCTTAAATTACAGCGTCACCTTGAGGTTTGCTAAAGCTATAGGCCAAAGCAAGACGTGGACGTCATGGCAGGAGTTTATTTGGTGGGATTACTTGAAGCACACGGCAACGTACCAACAGTGGTTGAAAGCCTCCCTGCATGCGTACCTGAAAACATTCATATTTCAATGGCTTCCCTCGAACTCCTAGGAGGCATGCGACGTCATGCGACGTCATGCACGCAATGCAAAAAATAGCAACATCCTCGGGAAGAACACGTCCAAACTGAAAAATTCTCCGCTGAATAACAGCCAATCGCAACACTACAAAATTCTGACATTCAGAATTTAGGGGCAGTAGCATCCTTTTGTTACTCGGCCTTTTGTCGCCAGGCTCTATAGCAGGTCTGTGGCATGAAAATGTTTCTGTAGTTCTATAAAAATTAATCGATTTATTTCAGAGTCATTTCTTTTCTCACACTTCATTGTCTGTTGCAACAGATATCTTCATACGGTACCATCAATCTTTGTTATAGTACTTCAGCTTTTCGCTGAAAAAAAAGAAAGACACTTGACTGCATTTAATTGTGAATTCACGAGAAAAAATGTACTTGGCACGACAGAAAATACTTTTGCAGTATCAGAAACCAGCTATGCCTGTAGAGAAAACTTGTTAAAATAAACGCAGATTTTGTAGCTCTTGTAACGACTTCTGCTGTCGCTAACGACTGGTTGACAACACCTAAACACGATCGCTGCTACGCCTAAATAAAACACTAATGAAGCTTGATTACCTGTTGAACACCGGTAACACCTGAACTGACTTGCTTTTGCATCCCTCATAAGCACTGAATGTATCGCGAGCAAATCAGGTGTTTAAAGCACAAATGATATCGAATTCCCTGTTAAGCGCATGCCCGCGTTCGCGCTAGTGGCAACTCGGATATGATTTAAAGGGAAGTATACGTAGCAAATTTGTTAGAAGCCACTCTAATTGATAATGAAGTACACAGTATCAATCTAACGTGAATCAAGGAAACTGAGGAAAAAGCGGGCAGAGAAGGCGGACATGTAGGGAAGAGTGATGGAGCTCCTCTAGCGTGAAATCTGCTCGAGAGAGATTCCTTTGATGGGGCACTAGTAATGCCGTATGCGTGAAAGTGGCAATGCAGGGAGGAGTGTTTGCCCTTCACTAACGTCGTCCGAATGCGGCATATTGTGATATACTTCTTTTTTTTTTTGCTTTGTTATTGTTCTTCGTCAGCTTCTTCTCTAAATGCATGGTTTCAGTTCACCGCGGCATGCAGGAGGGGGTGTTTCCGCTTCAAGTACACGTCATGGGCTATTCTTCTCGATAAGTATAACCTACTTCACGTTCAATGGTCTGCTGGGGAAGTCGTGTGACTTACCCGATTTCCGTGGCTCGTACTCGTTGCGATGAATTTGGACTATACGGCGCACACGGACGTCAATAGACGCGTACAAGCCGAGACTCTAATGTGGTTTTCAGCTAAATGAATAAAACTGATATCCAGATGAACTGCAGCGAATCAAACATGACAGCTCGGGGCAAGTTTTCACAAGGTTGCAGTTTTAACATCGAGATGGGGCAGTGAAATTTCGGACGCACGAGATAAGAATAAGCGCCATCCCTTGTCTCGTCTTTTCCCTTGCGCGTTAGTCTTGAGCACAACTCGATCACAAAGTTCACATGGCGACTTCTCAGAGGATCGAACTAGAACAGTGACCTATCGTGTGCGGAGTGACAAACTTGCCATGCTTGTTTCATGCATGGCGGGATGGCGAACGCTATGCTTTCGAGAGAGAGAAACAGAGACAATGTGTGTCAGAAGTGTACCACAACGCTGTTGTCTCTTGAACAAGTAGCGCTTCTGCTGAGCACTCAATGGGAAGAATATACGGAGCGTCGCACACGCATGACCTGTTTGCGACAGGAGCCGCAGACGCTGTGAACAGTGGGGAGGCGAACGTAAGGACGCACAGAACTGAAAGAAATATCAAATAAAAAAACTAATTAGAAAAAAAAGATAGATGTTGGTAAACTTTGACGCTTAGATGGCCACAGTTAACAACGCACCATGCGGCACAGCCGCAGAGGCTCAACAGAAACATGAAGGCGCAAAGCATGAAGGGGTGTCGTCAAAAAAATAGAATAGAAAAGAAACACTCGGTGAATAGAGCAAGCAACAGGCTCATAAGCATATTGAAATAGACGTTAATAATAAAAAAGTGAAGTAAAAGATAATATAAATGTAGAAACATAATAAAAAGGTAGGAACTAAAGAACAAAGTTTAAGCTCTCATTGAGTGAAAGAAGGAAAAAAACGTTAAAAAGGAAAAAAAAAGCCAACAGTGCCAAGTGAAACATACTGACTGCCTCATGTTTCGTCCGGGGCAATCGACGGTATATCCCATGAGGAAGAAAAAGCTATATCAGAAAAGCAAAGCGAACGAGTGATAAAACATTAAACGAAAAAAAAAAGATGCTGCAGAGCTGAACATATGGGAGAGATAAAAAGAGAGGACCTAGGAGGAAGATGGGGATCCCGAATATGACCCTTTATAACAAGAAACAGTCAAGGGAGGAGTTCTGAATCTAAAAAAGCAAATCAAGAAAAACAGAGTCTCCGCAGAGGTATATGGATGGCAAAGACCGGCTCCTCCAAGGCCGGGCCTGAAAGGTCGAAGGTGACCGGAAGGCTCCTTAACTTCATTCAATGCCCCGTTTGGTATCTTTTGCTCAGTCTATTTTTTACGATTTTCTTTTTCTACCTTTGTTCTGCTCTTTACATTTCCCTTAGAAAAATCAACTGCCACACTTCTGATGGCCACAAGAGCCCTCTCTATTCTATAGCACTCCCGCACTAGCACGTCATACCGTAGTTACATCTTCATGTTCTTAACACGCAGTATCAAAGCTGTTCCCTTTAGGTTCTGTGTACCTTTGCTGTTTTTATGTCAGTGTTTTGTTTCCATCACACTCAGTCGCGTGTGTACACAACAGTGGCGTAGACAGTTTAGCCATTCCACGTGCGTTATCCATTTTTTTCCCGGCGTCTATCTAGGACCCTAAGCAACAGGCCGCCAATCATTTCGCGGGCTTTTCGCTGCGTAGGAATGAAAAGAAAATGGCGGAGATAGGCTCCCGTAGTACCCACCGTCTTCAATAGTTTTTTTTTTCTTTTAACTGCTACGAGGCCGTTTTAAATCGTTTCATACATCAGGTGGGATGCTGTGTCGACTAGCAAGATTTCTATTTTAGTAATATATAAGTTCGCGCCAATAAATAGATGAATGAACTTACCACGTCACATCGCGAATGTGATTTTCGTTTTTGTTACTCGCCTGGGTAATAAACAGAAATAAACAAAACCCGAACAAATAAATAGAAATGAGCAAAACCCACAATACGGTTGTCAAGCTCTTCTTGATGGTTTTGCACTTTTTTTGCTTTAGCTTTTTTTTTTTGTCATTCGCAGCCCATCGCGAGACCACATGCCAGGCTCACGCTCGTACTGCACAAGTGTTTATAACGACGAAAACCGAGCGCTATGCAAGCGGATTCACTACTTTCACTGAGTGAACTTTTAGCTTCCGCAGCGTTGCATCGGAGGAAATCAGTGCCATTTTTATTGTCGTAGTAGGCGGTGACGCAGTTCACGTGAATATACGGTTGAGTGAATGAAGATAAATGAAACGGTAACGATGATGGTAATGACTGCGATGATGATATTTATGACACTCTCAATTCCCAAGTGCGCGTACTTTAAACCTCACCACACAGTTATAACCATGTGATGTCCTTCATAGATAAACATCACATCCACGTAACCAACATTCACCCATGCGCTCAATTAGAGCTTCGCTATCAAGCGATCTTTGCTTTGTGGAGCAAACAATCTCTTTTCTTTAAATTTATGAGTTTTCACGAGATAAATTTGCTTATGCAGAGGGTGTGAAAATAACAACAATGAAGCCGAAAAGCCACATAAATTATGACCTAGAAGGAGTTCGGGCAAGTAAGCTTAGTCATGACAGCTGTTACATGTTCACGGGCTTCATCAGTATAGCGACCGGAAGCCACCACAAAGTGCCATCCTGCCACATGGCTTTATGTATTACACCGTCACACGAACACCGTTTGCGGGACAAAACCTACACAGTTCAGTCAAATAAGAACGCGGAAACGCCAAGTTTAGCATTTTGGTGCGATAGGCTTAGTAACAAGTTTGACCGCTTATTCCACCTACTACATTACTTAACTAAAACTCATTTTCTTATGCAATTCCAAATTTACTTACTACCAGATGGTGTTAAGTTGTGACCATTTGAGAAATTTTCAAGTCTATATCATCATTCTTTTGTAAATATTACTTCTTCATTTATATTGTTACAATGATGCTTCCTTCATTGTTGTAACAAGCTTGTGTTGAAAAATTTATTTCTTACTTGTTCACTAAGTTCATTTATTGGTACTACCGTACTGGCCCAGCAGAAGCATTCAATTATCAATTCTCCACTGATTCAAATTTATGCAATGAATAATCAACTCCTGCGCTAGTAAATTATAGAAAATAGGTGAAATAAATAGATAAATACGTAAATAAAGTATAATAACCATAAAATTGTTACTTTCTGAGTAATAGGACTACAAAGCGGCGTGATAGGGGATCCGTTAGAAAACAATGCTCAGCATACGACCCCTGTTTCCTAAAGGATCTTGCGGCGAGCTGTCATGCAGTGTTATCAGGTAGATCACGATAAAATACCGCGGGCTCCCTCCCTCCTCCTCTCCTGCGTCCAAACATTGACGCAGGAGAGGAGGAGGGAAAGCACTTTTCTTTCGCAAATCAGTGGTTTTCAGAATCAGGCAAGGAGACGAAAGCATTGAGAAAGCGAAACCGACAACCGTTCGTTGGGAGAGCGAACCCACAAGAGAATCTATAAGGCGACTACAATCACTTGCTCGCCGTATAACTCTCCTACAATGAAGTACGCCGGGTTTCTCCAGCGGGCGCCTGTATTCGATCGACCCAAACTTGCAACTTCATTTGCCATACAGGCTCCCACGATGCGCTGAAGCTTTACTGTGTCGCATGAGGTTGGGCGTAGCATTTACAAATGCGTACTCTCGTCTCCTTCGAATGGCGAGCAGTGCGGCATGCAATATCTGAGCCTGCGAGGAAATGCTTGAACACACTCTAAGCCACTGCCCAGCATACTAGTCTGAACTACGTATTATGGAAGCCAAGCTCTGTCAACTGGATGTAAGGCCGCTTACAGAAAAGAAGATCCAGTGAGCTTGGCCGACGGTATCGCGTACGCGCAAGGCCAGGAAAGCTCTCTTGTACTTATTAGGAACCAGCAGACTTCACAAGCGCTTGTGAAAGAACGGTTTGATACCGTGGTGGGTAGTTTCGAGCTGAATATTCATCCTTCTCTTTCTTGCTCCTCTTATTTTCTATCTCTTTGATTTTTATTATTCCCCCTTTTCCCCACCCCAATGTGTAGGGTATCCAACCAAGCCAAGCTTGGTTAACCTTCCTGCCTTTCCTCTCTATTTGTCTTTCTCTCTCAAAGATAGCATCTGAATTAGCCCTGTCAGACCTGGTTGTTCAAGATCCAGATTACCACACACCATTTCCCCTAGCCTATCGGTAACGAAACCAAGGCTGCTCATTCTGGGGGAGAGGATAATCTCTCAACGATTCCCACAGAGCTTGACATCAAAACTGTGGCATATTTCTATATTTTGGGGACAGGAAGTAGAAGCTTGGCCGATGTCTTCGACGAAGCCTAGACACGCAAGGTGAGGTGGGTAAGCGCCATTTTCAGGCCGACATACCTTAGTTGTTTCAGTGAGTGTAACACTGACAAATGAGGCGTTGGTTGACGTTTAGCGTACTCCAGTGAGTAGCAGAAATAGAGAAGCCATGTCTCTCATTTCTCAGACACTGAAGACCTAATTAGGCGCCATGTTCATTAATCGTAAGTAATCGCACTTTTTACCTTTTTTTCAATCTTCTGAGGCACCAACTATTACGAAAACACGCAGGTAAAGTCTACAAGCAAAAAAAGTAACAGGGCTGAAAAGGTTCTTTTTGGCCCGGGGATCGAAATCGGGACCAAGCTTTTTTCGAGGTGCTCGTTCTATCATGTGAGCTCACCGGTAAGCTAACATTCAGAGCGCAAGGACGAATTCATCGTCCCAAGTGCTTCGAATTGTACTTTAATTCACCCTCAAACTGCCTATTGCTAGCTTCCTACATAGCTCACTTAGTAGAGCCACGTGAAATGGGTTGGCCTCGGGTTTAAACCTTGGAGCTGGACTAATTTTTTCCGCAGCTAAGAAGCTATCGATCAGACACATTCGTATAGATTTTCGTGGGGTCTTCGTCCTAAATACTGATGGTTGTCACTATCACTGTCTTTCTTACTGCTCTCTTATGTCAGCGTTTGCACACTCTCAGTGTTTCAACGTAAAATCGAACCAAGCAGCCAAGCTCTCTGTCGGTGAAATCTTCCCTGTTCTCTTCTGACGGTAACATGAAGTACCACTGTTTTCTTCTTTTTTTTCCCACGCTGTGGTTTCGATTCGCTGTTGTTGCCACTGTCAAAGCGAAGAGACATTTCCGAAATGGCAAACGTGAGCAAACATCAAATCCAGGGATTATCTCTTGTAGACGGCTTTTTTGTGGCACACTTACCGTAACAGCTGCTAAGGATCTGCGGGAGTTGTAACTGCGTCGCTAGAAAAGGGGACATGTTTGACACTGTGAAATCTAAATAGGCACCAGTAGACAAACCCACATAGGCGTTTTTTTTTTTTTTAAACTGCTCTACTGCGATTGGTCAGATAGACTCCGTATATGTGAATCAAGGAAGATATGAAACAACGGGTCGATTCCCAGTCATACACATCCTTACAAAACAACCCCTTATGAGGCCAAGGCAGGAATCCGAGATGTTAGTTTCAGTGTATGAAGAAATACGTAGTGAGTAGGAACAGGTAAGATCACACACACACACACACACACACACACACACACACACACACACACACACACACACACACACACACACACACACACACACATATATATATATATATATATATATATATATATATATATATATATATATATATATATACATGGGATATGGCACAACGAGAGCGTTGTCAACAAGGATAAATATATTTATTTCCCAACAGTTTCGGAAGGGGTCCTCCCCTCATCAGGGGATGAGTTATAATGACATGAACTTCCAAACTTCGTTGCTGCCGCGTCCCTCTCGCCTTCAAAGATGTTTGCGAGAGTGAGAGGGAACTAAAAAACGTGTACACTGTCCTTTCTTGTTTTTTGTTTTTATTTTTTTCTTCCTTTTTTTCTTCCTTTTTTTCTTTTTTCAACATGCACATACAAAGTGTTTACGTTCGCCTACCACTTGATGACCATTGAAGGGAAACGGATGAAGATTAAGGGTAAAGAGCCGACCGACCCATTACGGGGAAACCCTTTCTTTACGCACGCCTTCACGGACCCTCCCGGCACCGCGGCGACAATCTTGGGTGGCCCGACACACGTCGAGAACTGAACAGCACGTTCATGTCATTAAAACCGTATGTGGACGTACACGGACAGTTGGTTTCGTTCTCAGTGTTGACAGTGGTTCTTCCTCATTTCTACTTTCTTTCTTTTTTTTCTTTCTCTTTTTCGTCTTTTTTCTCCCCCTTTTTTGTTTTTTTTTGTTTTTTTTCTTTTTTTAGCTATATATATATATATATATATATATATATATATATATATACAAATCAGAACTGCCCACGCAATGAGGTACATCCACGCACACGCCCACGTTCTGCGCCAACTGCGGCCCAGTAATTACCATGCCGAGGCATTTTGGCGTGCTCTTCTGTATGTGCAAACATATCTAAACCACTTGGTAGGACTGCGCTCACTCTGGCAAGAACCGCCCACGTATGTGATTCGTAGCGTGGTGCCACTGCCGCGAACACAACTCCGCTCACAGCCCCGTTTTTTCCGTGCACTAAGCTGATCGTCTTTGACAACGAAGTACTCCCGCACTTCCTTGAACAGCCAGGCGTAACAAATATAGTTAGGCGGCGGATAAAGCACGATGGCGAGAGCTCTGTCTAAGTAACCTGCCTAGTATACAAAATATACACGTTATATTACGTGGTGGCTGTGTTTATTGAGGGCGAAAAGAGAGTACGCCTAACGGATCCCGGAAGCCTGACAGAGACGACGTCTCCGATGCGGCAGATTCACCTTCTTCGACGCCCACGTTCCCATCCCAACGCGGCGACTGCCTGATTGCACCCCACACTTTCGTTTTTATTGCAGCATTCATTTCGCACGCGTATACACGGAGTAACTGTGTTGCCTTAAAGCGGTCGTGTTGGCAACATGTTAGCGCCAGGTGCTGCCCGCCAAAGTTATCCCCTAAGGGGGGAGTGATCGTCGTGTTCGGATAAAAAGGAAGTTATTTGTCTGCCTGCCTGCTTGTCGGGCCGTAATGTTCGGTGAATATGTGCGTCATAAATATTATAAAGAAGCAAATGACGGAGATTTTCTGTGAAAAAAAAACACTACTGCTATGCTCGAAGCACTCACCTATCAATTATGTCAGTGCCTTAGTATAGTACGCATGGCTAGTTTCATCACAATCTTGCAAGGGCCACCTACCAGCTGCATCCATTACTATTGTGTGATATGCAATGCCCTTACACTGTAGAGAAAACAGGGAGGGCAGAAGCTGAAAACAGCCACCTAAATGCTCCGAATGCCTGCTGATTCTATCGGTAGGGGGAATATATAGACAAATTTCAATCAAGGCGACAGGGGACCCAGCACTTGCGAACAATATGCAGTGCCAGTCATGCTGATCTAAACATTGCGGAGTCCACTATCCTGGTTGATAATGGCGTCACTTTGAGTTAGTCGTGCACAGACCTAAGAGCAGCTCTCTGGGTCGATCAGAGTTCGCAAATTGTGGACACTGGCAGCATGGCGGAATTCCACCGATGTTTAGTATAGCACCCGGGTCATAACAGTGCGCGTTTGCCATACTTTAAATGAGCGTGGTGTCGAAAGTTCGAGACGCCGTCGCCCCATGCGGTGGTGTCCCGTTACATCAGCAGATCGCGTCACGCATCACGTGGACGAGAAAGCGGCACGTTCCTATAGAGTCTCGTTTAGAGTCCTTTAGAGTCTCTATTGCTTTTGCACAACCTGAATATAAACAGAACGTGAGCTGTTCACAAGAATGGTCTTTACAGCTATGTTGTGCGCACTGTGGCGGCAACACTGTTCAGCGGAAGTATGGCACAATCCTCGTAGAGACGCCTATCCCACACTCAAAAAAATACGACTCATTGTTTGGATTCACATTGATGAGCAGCTGCACGCACACGGCGAAGAGGCTTTTCTTCGAATATGACACACACGTGTCTTCATAGTAAGGGAGGGACATCTGGAGTTTCCAGTTGTTCCGTATTGGCCAAGTGCCCACACTAGTAGGCTTGCATGCATAACGTTCTATGAAATGCGAATAACTAAATTTATTTTAAGTTTTCTTCAACTTGTAACATTCGCCAACTTGTAACATTAGCCATGCTCTCGAAGACCAACTGTGGGCCGTCCAGCGGGTCAAGGCAGCCGCCAGAGCTCAAGGGCTCGTGGCCCAAACCAAGCGGGGATATCTGCCCAAATCCCTGAATAACTCACCGGACTTCTTTTAAAAACAAAGTTGCGTCTCTCTCTCTAGAGTGCAAGCTCCCGCAATACTTTGCCAGCGGAAGTTAAGCAAGCTTTCGTCCTTCTAAGATCTCAGAAACAAGCTATTTTGCCGTGGTGCCCACTTAAACTTTGATTTGTTAGTCTGAGGGCTACGGTAAATATAAAGGGAAAGATAGTTGTTTCCGATAATATAATCCGCAGATACAAGTATCGGCGACTTGCCATGCAATGAAATTTGCCCAAAATGTGAGGCTTAAGAAAACTAGTAATACAAAGACGCACTTTAAGCACTATCTGACCCAAAATTGTTGCCACGTTAAACTCGTTGGGCGTGCGAGGATAACGCTCCTTCTCCAACGCCGAACACCAACAGTTCATCATGTCTCTAGTAAGATGGCTGCCGAAGCCGCCACCTTAAGGTTAGCACGGCTTCACTGGTGGTGCGAAAATTTCCACTCCAGCAATTTTGTTTTCCTTTGTATGTCCATCTGTCTTCCTGTCCATCCATTCGTCCGTTCATCGTTCTGTTCATCTCTCCCGTCCATTTCGTCCGTCCTTCCTGTGTGTCTGTCAATCCGTCCGTCCGTCCGTCCGTCTGTCTGTCTGTCTGTCTGTCTGTCTGTCTGTCTGTCTGTCTGTCTGTCTGTCTGTCTGTCTGTCTGTCTGTCTGCATGTCGATTTGTAGCTCACGCTAAGTATATCCAGACACAGCCAAGCTAAGCCACTGATAATTTTTTTCCGAGAATGTGAGCTGTATCTTGTGTTTCCTTTCAATTTGAGACTCACGTTGCAATTTTTGTGTCATACTTTACGTCACTGCTTGTCCCATCGTAACGTTTATGGTCACTTTTTGGGACGAAACCACACTATACTTCTGAAACTCACATTTCCTATTCGCCAAATGCTTCTCAGTAAAGGCTACTTCGATGGAAGTTAGAACATTCCCAAACACTCATCTTGACTGGGAGTATTAGGAAACCAACAGATGGATGAGCAGGAATGCAAGCAAACAGTTCACAGAACATGCTGGCTTTCTTAGAGTAGAGCAACTCCCACGGTGTTTTTTTTTGTTTTTTTTTCGCGCATTTATTCAGTACCCAATTCGGCTAATCCCAAATGAGTTCAAGTTTGTTTTTACTCTTTTTTGCTCTATCGCTTCTTACCGGAAGTATGTGGGGTGACGGTGCGGCTAGGAGCGACTTCTCGTCCGTATGAGCGACCTGGCTCAAACTTGCCGTGGGCGTGCAGCTGGAAGATTAGGCCTTCTCCATTTTCTTTATATACTACGTAAATCCCACCGTACAGTGTTTTTTTCCTGTTTTTGTTTCCTTTTCACCTTTTCGTTTATATAGCTTCTAAAATCTTTCGCCACTTGAAGTTCCACGTTGCTCTCTCATTTTTGTGTTTGAGATTGAAACTGGCCGAAAACCATTCACTTCACTGAGTACAAGGTGCTTTACAGCGGAGCCGTTAAACATCCTATTATGTCACGTGAACAACAAAAAATATCATCATCATCGTGAAAAAAAGAACACATCCTCTTCGTTTTACTCTTCGTAATAACGTAATCATTGTAATCAAAAAGCCATCACCCGTGTGAAATAGATAGCATGCCTCAGAACGTATTAACTCCATCCTTGTCTTTTTACTACAGCTTTTTTATTACCGACGTTTCTTCCTCTAGTATAGTATATACATCTTACCGGTGCTTACTTTTTGTTCTTTCGTTATCGACTAAACTATTAGCTTCATCGCGATGCCATGCGCGGGCTACTGTTTTGCTCGTGGGTCGAAATAATTGGCTCATCGATTTGAAATGGGCCATCTATTGATCCCGAGGCGAAATGCTTTTCTTTTTTTTTTCTACGTCTCCGATTCAGTTCACGTAAGCTTGAGGAGGCCCCAAAATCACAGGGTACGAAAAGAAGTTTCCTACGCAGCACTCGCCTTTCGCTACGGCCGGGCTCATTAGGGCAATGTTAGAGTATATCTCGCGGTACTGAACCACCAGGCACAGCTCTCTCTCTGTCAAAGCCTTCGCCGGCAGCCGTCTGGAAACCCGCTGCTGTTTTTTTTTTGCCCCAGCCACATAATGGGCCAAATTTGGAGACAAACTTCTTTCACGTCCTGTGTCAGCGGGAAATGACTTCCACGAAAAACGCTGTAGCCGAGTTTCGAATTTTGAAGCTGTGACACTGAAATACGAGAAATCTTAACAAAAAATAACTAAATAAGAAGTAAAGCCATTCTTTACCTTTTTTTGGAAGAACCATTATCTCTACGGGGAAACATCTTCAGTGTGGGTTTTTAACGATACGGCACATGTGCTGTATTGAAATGCCATCGCGCCTTGTGCAGTTTTTATATTTGAAATACTTTTCACGACCTCTGCGCTCTCCTTTCATATTGGCTTGCGTGTGCAGCACACTCAATGTATTGTTCCAGTGGTATAGCCGATTGGTTAAAACATCGGGTGTAGTAGTTGAATAAATGTAAGGATCGTTCAAAAGAAAACCGGTAGTGAAATACGAACAACGGTTCGTCATGTTTTTTTAAAGAATTGTGGAAACTCTTTGGGACGTACCATTTGTATGATCAACAATAAATAACGGGATAGTCTGGGGCCTGACGGTAGCTTCAAGGGACGAGAGCTCACTGAACAAAGACAGTCGCTGCGACCACCGTTTCTGACAAGGCGGACACGCCTTTGTCAGGTCTCGTAACGAGGGTGCCCTAACGACACACAGCACGGCACACAAAACAAAACAAAAATGACCGCGTATTTGCGGGCTTCGCTGCAGATGTAGTCGACAGACGACAGTCTTGTGTCTGGAGACGCTGCGTGAGATAAGGACGCCATCTGGCAGTAAGCTGGGAAACGAAAGATTGTGTAGAGCGCAGTGCCGCTGGTAGGTGGCAGCCCCTGTATAGCTTTAGCGAAGTGTAGGAAATGCCCGCTTTTTCGTGCATAGCGTCACATTGTCAGAGCAGCGTTTTCAACAATTAGGTCATTACGATTACGTATGCATGCAATTTCCAAATAAACAAATGTACACCCTAATACTTCCCTATCGATGTTGCGCCTCAAACATGCGAAATGTTGGCTTTTTGATCGACAATGCTCACAATTAAAAACGTAGCCACCAGATGAAGATGACTGGGTGTTAAGCAAGGGCTTTCGCCGGAAGGCAGTGAATGGTGTGACCGACAGAAAGGCACAGAAAGGCACACTAAAATTTCTGCGTTAAAATATTAAAAAAAATACTATTGTCTCTAAAAAGCATCAAGTCTTTGCTTATGGGCAAACTGGAAACAAGTGGATCATCACGTATGCGTGCCTGACAAACCATTTTTTTACTGTGAAAGGTGATAAGGAATCACCACAACGGTGCCGTAGTTGTTCGCCGCTAATTAACACCGCCGTTGCCTGTGTGCGTACCCACTATCGCACAAAATGTGAAAAAAATCGAAATAAAAAATATCCAGAAGCATCGAGGTTTAAACCTGGGTCCTTTACGTGGCATATTAGTATGACACCAATGATCTATGAATGTGTTCAACACTCCTGCGCACAAAAACCCTCAACAAGCGTTATTTCGAAAAGAAACAGCGTTACCATACGCCCTATATCATGAGAAAAGAGCTAAATCATAAGCAGGCGTGACTTACTGCGACACAAGTAACCAAACGTCCTGAAACATGAAGTGCTAGTAGGTCACTGAACTCTTTCAAGCCATCACAGATGACTCAGCCATCATAATAGTCATCAACAATCGATTCAAATACTGCAGTAGCTGGTACCTTGCAAACAAAATTGTATTAGTAGCCCCAAGAGAGTTTGCAATGGGTTCTAGAAATGGCGCTTCCTGGTAGCGCTGTGACTTTACCGCGCGTTCCGCATAGGCCTAATGTTCTGTTTTTAAAGACGATAGTATTTCTTGGGAGACTTCGACGCAACAAAAAAATGGTCTGTCCCTCATTGATTGATTGATTTGTGATGTTTAACGTCCCAAAACCACCATATGATTATGAGAGACGCCTTAGTGGAGGGCTCCGAAAATTTCAACCACCTGGGGTTCTTTAACGTGCACCCAAATCTGAGCACACGGGCCTACAACATTTCCACCTCCATCGGAAATGCAGCTGCCGCAGCCGGGATTCGATCCCGCGACCTGCGGGTAAATATGTATGGTAGTTTTGGGACGTTAAACCTCTCAAATTAGTCAAAGCACCGAGGTATTAAGAGCATAGTTTCGTAAAATTAACCAGAGGGCACTCAGGCACTGCGATAATTCAGTGACCATGGAAATGATAGGTATAGTACACAAGTTTTTCTAGTCATCGTGCTTTCGGGCCGCGATTCGAAATTGCGGTTTCGTTTATTGATTATTACGGTTTCGTTATAAAGGAAAAACCAATCCGTCTTGAACTTTGTGATCCCATTGGAAATGGTAAGCGTAAAAAAATAAGGTGGTCAAGCGCAATCGCCGAAAACTTGCTGATTATTTTTTTTTCTCGAGAAAACAGCTTCAAGCCACACGAACACACACGGAGACAAAAGCAGGCCAGAAGTACAAAGATTAGACGAATACGTGTACTATCCATCATTTTCACGATCGCTGAAGTGCCGTGCGTTGCAGCTCCCATAGACACAAGCGCCAGAGTTTCCTCCAGCGTATATTAGGAAACTCTATGATTAAGAGGTGTTGTTGGCGCTCTCGTGATAGACGCGCCAAGTACATGTGACTTCGGAGACGCAAGCGCTAGCATGCGCACTGCAGCGCCAAATAGCCATACAACAGCTTAAGAAAATAACTTTTCTTATGCTAATAATAAATCTTCAGAGACGCGTAACGGACTTCGAGATTCGTGCGCGAATTTTTGAGGCTCTAGTGTGCCTCCGTAGTCCTTTGCGTTTATATTGCTGATGAAATTCGCACCATCTTTTTTTCTTCAAATGCTTCAATTTGAGTTGTTGCTATCATGCATCAGACATCTTATGTAAGGAGAACAAGGACCGAAAGAAGGCAAGAATGGTCTCGGCGACGCAGTCAGGCCTTTCAAAGTCAGTATGCGGGACTTCTGAGGGCTCTCATTTGTGCGTGAAGGACCGTAAATATCTCTCTCAAAAAAAAAAAAACACCCCGAACACCTCCACGATGACAAAATGATAAAATAAGGCTATGGTTCTTCACTTCTGGAACCATCATCCATCGCGCCAACGTTCTTCTTCTGTTACTCTCGCCGTCTTGCTGCCGCAGTGGTCTAGTGGCAATGGTACTCGGCTGATAACCGTAACCATATGCGCGGACACTGACCACAACACCACACCACGCTAAGGCACCGGCTGAAAGGAAACACTCTTGTGTAGGCACCGATGGGTCGTTTGCACACGGCGCGAGCGTTCCAACAGTGACTTCAAAAAAAAAAAAAAAAAACGGGTGCTCTACTCCACAAGGAAGAAAGTGCCCGTCCTTGCCTTGCCGTGTCCAATCTTTTGCGCACATTTTGTCTTTAGGAGGAGCAAAGAGCCCTTTTCGGGGGTAACTTCGCAGTTACTACAAAAAACATTTTTAGTGTGGACTCAGCGTCACGGTCTAAATG